>NW_010197144.1:0-1042 GCF_000695765.1 Mesitornis unicolor | reverse complement strand
CGTCACCCTCTGGCTCTACTCCAACAACATCTCCTCCATCCAGCCGGGCACCTTCCGCCACCTGCCCGCCCTGGAGGAACTCGACCTGGGTGACAACCCCCACCTCCGCGTCCTGGCCCCCGACACCTTCCATGGCCTCCGGCGCCTCCAGGCCCTGCACCTCTACCGGTGCCAGCTGGTCGCTCCCCCTGCCGGACAGCCTCCAGTACCTCTACCTGCAGGAGAATGGGCTGCTCTACCTCCAGGTCCGCCACGGCCCTGGGGTTGGCCCGGCAGAGCCATGGGGTGCCCGTGGGGCAGGGTGGTGGTGGGTGATGCCTGTGGGACAGGGGATGGGGTTGGTGCTTGAAGCAGGGTGGGGGGTGATGCTTTCAGGGCATGGGCAGGGGATGAGGCTCTGTGGGAAACCCATAGGACAGAGCGATGGGTGACACTGATGGGGAGGGACATGGGGAAAGTTGATGGACAATGCCCATGGAGAAGGGTGATGGGTGATGCCCGTGAAGCAGAAACATGGAGAAAGGTGATGGGTGTACATGGAGTACAGGCACAGGACAGGGCTCCAGGTACAGCCCATGAAGCAGGGACACAGGACGTGGGTGACATCCATGGAACTGGGACATGAGGCAGTGTGACAGGTGACACAGAACAGGGGCATGGGTCCCATGGGTCCCAGGGACCTTTCTCCTCTAAGATCATAAAGTCCAACCATCAACCTAACACCACCATGCCCAGCAAACCATGTCCTGAAGTGCCAGATCCACGTGCTTTTTTAACAGCTTCAGGGATGGTGACTCCACCACTTTCCTGGGCAGCCCCTTCCAATGCTTGACCACTTTTTCAGCAAAGAAATTTCTCCTAATATCCAATCTAACCCTCCCCTGGCACAAAACCACATGGGGCAGGGTGATGGATGACACCCATGGAGCAGGACATGGGGCAGGGACACAGGACATGGGTGACACCCATGGAGCAGGGATGCAGGGCAGGGCTGGGGGCTCCCTGAGAGGGCAGCACCCCCATATCCACCCCCTCTTCCCCT
>NW_010197143.1:0-3519 GCF_000695765.1 Mesitornis unicolor | reverse complement strand
GGTGAGGGTGGGGGCTCCGCTGCTCTGGCAACGCCCACGCGGCGTCAGCCTCTCTGGCGAAAGTTGGCCGGCCCTGTTGGGTTCGTCGACTCCTCGTGGCGCTGCCCTGCCCTGCCAGAGGTGTCTGGGTGTCAAGGCATGCACAAGTGCAGTACAGGCCACGTTTCTGGGAGGCACGATCCACCGTGGAGTGCTTCAGCATGGTGTACTTGAGGCTCTGCCTGAACCGGGGAAACCTCTGGAGCAGAGAGACGCAGGGCCTGGTGTGGCCTCTCCAACCCTCCTCGCACTGACCCCCTGGGAACTGTCTCCTGACGGGCAGGATTGCACTTGGTGCGATTCCCAGGACCTGTTGAGCCAGGCAGTAGGGACAAAGGCTGGGCCTTGCTGCCTGGGTGATGCGACTCTGGTGGCTGTGACATCACAGGGAACAGATCACAATGGGAGCTGTCCTAAGGGACATCACCAGGCAGCCCCACTGCAGTTTGACTTGGATGATGCATGCAGGGGGAAGGCTGGGCTGGATGGGGGACAGGGCAGATACCCAGGGGGTTTCTAACCCAGAGCAAGGGCCAAGCCCCTCAGGGCAGGGCACGGTTCCATGCTCACGGTTGGGGGCAGGGTTGGTCGCATCTCCCAGTGGTAGCAGGTGCCCAGAGAGGCTTTGGGGATGTGCCGGGTGCCCTTGGCTCCATGGGACGATGTTCTGTGGCAGGGATGGGGCCTCAGGAGACTCGGGCTTCCCTTGCCCTTTCATGGGGCACAGCCCTGTCAGGGGCTGGCCATCAGGGCGGCTTGGGCAGGATGGGCCTCACGCTGTCTCCAGCCAGGGTATGCAGCCCCTTCAAGCCTGTTGACACCAGTGCCCAAGCGCTTTCCTGGGACGGTCCGTGGCTCCCATCCATGTAGTGCTCACAAACCCTGCCCTTGCTCCCTCTCACCTCCCTCAGCCCCTCTCTTACCAACCCCAGCTTCAGACGGCTCCTGCCCACCTCCCCTAGCCCCGCGCTCCCTGCCATCCAGCCCTGCTAATCCCCCTTTTCTCCTGCCTCCTCCAGGCCATGGCTGTGGCAATCACCTTCATCCTGGCTGTGCTGGCTGTCGAGCATGCACTGAAGGGTGATCCGCAGATAGATGTGGCCACGGCCCATCGGATGCAGGAGCGTGAGGATCATCTGTGTCAGGAGATGACTCGGCTGCTGCAGGAGGTTGAGCAGATTGAACAGAAAGGCAAGCTTCTTTCTGTGTTGAAGCTGTGGGAGCTTTGGGCCACTATAGGAGCTGCGGTCCTGGTTCCCCCCTTCCTCATGGTCCGGGATATTTGGCTTGACTTGGACAGCGGCAGTGAGCAGGACAGCTCCAGCAGTGATGAAGCGGACGACGATGAGGAGGAAGACCTCAACAGTGCCTACAGTGGTGTCAGGTCTTTGGCTGCGTCCACCCCATCGTCAATGGAGGGCCTGCCCGACATGTGCAAAGTGCTGAAGGAGGTGGTGGGTGACCTCCTTGCTGTCTGCCGAGTGCTTTCCAAGAAGGATTTCATGCCGCAGATGCACCCGGCCCTTGGGATGGACAGCACCTATGAAGACTGGAGAGTCCACGAGAACAGCATCACCTACCGCCTGCTCGTGTTGCTGCAGCCACCCCCTGGGCACTCTTTCAGCGCAGAGCTGGAGTCCACGGGGCAGCTGCCAGCCAGGACCTCCAGCATCCGTGTGGTGCTGGAGTGCATGTGCTCGAGGGAGCAGCTGCTGGGGGCTAGGTTCTGCTTACTCCACCACCCCAACGACAAGGTGCCGACAGATCAGAGGTCCTACCTCCTAAGCACCCTCTGCACCAGCTCCGACTTAGATCGGAAGAAAATCGCCTGCTGGGTCCAATATTTGGTGGGATCTGCCTGGCCGATTTTGCCTCAGTCGCACCACTGCCAGCTAACGGTGCTGCCCTCCTCCCGATCGTGCAGGTTCCAGCTGACAAGCACCTCCTTGATGAACATCTTCACTGAGATGATTTTTGCAGTGCAGCAGGACAGCTCAGACTCCTACCTGAACCTTGAGTAGAGGCCAGCTTTACCAGCAGCACACCGTGGCTGCAGATCGGTGCTGTGGTCGAGATGCTGCTTCTCTCACTCACAGTGAGGCACACCCAGCAGGACAACTGGCACCTCAGAGCTCTTTAGCTTTGCACCCATACCCTTGTGGTCACAGGCTTTTCCACTCAGGCCTCTGACCCTCAGGACCTACTTTCCTCTCCCACTGGTGGGACCATGGGTACAATTCTGGACACTGGGACAGAGAATCTGCTCATCCCACGGACTGCCTGTGGAGTCTGTGCTACAGAGCTGAGCAAACTAGGCATGGAGATGGCACCACTCCAGAGGAGCTCAGCATAAGTCCATGAGACCTGACGAGATCCATGCACAGGTCCTGAGAGAACTGGCAGATGAAGTTGCCCAATGACTATCAACCCAACAGCTAGTCCAACCCCCCTGCAGTGAAAAGGGACCTCTTTAACTAGATCAGGTCACCCAGAGCCTCATCAAGCCTGGCCTCAAATGTTTCTAGGGATGAGGCCGCCACCACGTCATTAGGCAGGACAATTTCCACTTCACAGCTCTGCACCCATCCTGTTGGAAAGAGCTGATGATCTCTGTGACTTTGATGCGTTGTTATGAGGGCAATATATTAGCTTGTTTTAACCAGCCCTCTGTCTGTGAGTGTCTGTGCAACTTTTTGTTGGGAAATGTTGCTACCTGCTCAGATGCCGAAGCAGCAAGGCGGCATTTTGAGGCAAGTAAGTGGTACCAAAACAGAGTGCCTCCTCTGACTCTTTTTTTCCCTTCTTTTCCACTTTTCTACTCTGCTTCAGTTTTAAAGGGAAGACGCCTCTGTGCATGTATACCTGGCGGGAGGCAGTGAGGGCGAGGGAGCCAGGCTTTTCTCAGTGGCTACCACTGACAGAGCAAGAACCAATGAGCACAAATGAAAACACATGAAAATCCATCTGAGCACAGGAAAGTCTGTCCTTACTCTGAGGGTGCTCAAACTTGGTGGAATGAGTCCCACCTTTGGGGTGCCGGGATGGAGGGCTACATGCTGCTCTAGAGGGATAGGCAGGGCTGGCGGGTTGGAGGTGGTGTGCTATATGCAAGGGAGAGGTTTGATTGCACCACCCTTACTGTTAGTGATGATGTTGTTTAGAGCATCTGGGTGAGGTTTAGGGTGATGGAAAACAAAGGAGATATTGTAGTGTGTGTCTACTGCCAATTGCCAAGCCAGCATTTTAGCACTGACGAATTACTTCACAGACAATTAGTAGAAATTTCTGGATTGGTAGCCCTTGCCTTTATGGGAGATTTGAAATTCCCAGACATCTACTGGGATGAGCAGGTCTTGACAATTCTTGAAGTCTGTAGGAGATAACATCTTGTCAGAGATACTCAGTGAGCCAACTTGGAAAGATGCCATCCTGTTCAGGAAGAGAGGAGGAGTCATGAGAGATATCATGGTAGGTGGCTAT
>NW_010197142.1:0-5580 GCF_000695765.1 Mesitornis unicolor | reverse complement strand
CATAGCCCTTCCCCCATTACCAAAGATGCAAACAAAAACCCCTCACAGAAAACCCAACACATTTCTTTATTTCATTCTGTAATAAATAAAGAAATAGGAAGATCCACCAAATATGAAGAGTAAGAAAGTAGATATTAAGATTTATTCTGCAAATAAATCCTATTATTACTTTTCTTTCTGTTTCCCTTGCTGACTTCATACTGAAGGTTTCAAGCCATTCTCATTCCCCTTTTGGGGAATGAATTTTTACTGTGAACTTTAATCCCTCATGCTCCTTTCTTGATGGCCTATTAAAGATATGACCTTTCACCCTTCTAAGTAACATTCTTTTTAGGAGACTGTATGGTATATTGCAGGCTGTGGCTCATTTTATAATGCCATTTAGTGTAAGTAATCCTCAAATGCCTTCTAAATTTTCTTTTCTAGGTCTTCCTAGGATAGAAACTTATCTTTAAAAACATTTTTGTCCTTAGAGCTCAATGGTGGTCCATGACCACTAAAAACAGTATTTTCACAGCAGAGTGATGAAGACGAGTTAGAGGAGGCTGCTCTTCCTTAGTCATGTGTGCCAGAAATACAAAATAAAGGCCCTGTTTGAGCAAGAAAGATGGGAGAGGAGGTGGGGAAATCTTTAAGCAAGCACATTGCAGTTTTTCCATATGCTTTTCAAAAGTCAGACTTGATATTATAAATTCCTATACAAGTTAGTGATAGTACTTTGAGGCTGCTGTGACTCTTCTTTAACTCAGAAATCATTGAGCAGAGTCTGGCAAAATCCATTCTCTCCAGAATAGCATAACTCCATGCAAACAGTTCCCAGGAGTAGTATCTTGCCAAATTTAACTCACAAATCATGCATGGAAATTGT
Organism: Mesitornis unicolor; assembly: GCF_000695765.1. Taxonomy (NCBI): domain Eukaryota; kingdom Metazoa; phylum Chordata; class Aves; order Mesitornithiformes; family Mesitornithidae; genus Mesitornis; species Mesitornis unicolor. The sequence continues at coordinate 4,712 of NW_010197142.1, read as the reverse complement.
TTTGGAGAGTGATACTTTGCAAAACCATGCCAGGAACTTGTAAAACAGTTTAGTAATCCCATTAACTGCATTCTGGTGCCTGAGAATGTTGCCTGGAACTAAAAGCACAAACACAGTGTAGTGAACAGAACTAAAACAGAAAACAAAGAAAACACACTACAAAATATAAAGCTTTTGGAGAACTATATTTGGATTCAATGATGTAAAGATATTCTAACATACTTATTTGTCTAATAGATAATGTACTATTAATGCTGTTGCTTTTCCATTGCTTCTCCTGTAGCTATATGTGCGTCAAAAATTATTACTAAACTGATGTAGAAGTGAAAAATACTCCTTTTACACCAGTCACAAAATCATTAACCTCTTACCTCCACCAAATTCAAACTTTATAGTTTGTTTTCCCACCTGTAGTAGCCAAAAGACTGGAAAGGGAGGTGAATATAAGATTGTGAGACATTCAGATGAAGGCTTTTAGGGAACTGATAGCTGTACTTCAGAGTAACATATCTATAAGTCATACTAACCTTCATAGTTTAGAAGAACACTATAGGATATAACACCATTTTCTAAAAAATGTTAATAGTTTCCCTTTGGATTAGGAATCTAATTTAAATTTTATGTATACATATAAAAGTCCCCAGTTATTGCAGAAAAGCTTCAAATTTAGAATATTTCAGAATGCCTTCTTGGGTGATCAGGAAACAGAAAGCTACAGATACAATGAACAAGGCATCCAGACATGATTAAAGGAGTGAAAATGTATATTATATATAAAAAAAGAAAAGGAATACCTCTCATTTCATTTTCTTAACTCTTAATTCAACCCAGATGTTACTGGTGCAATCAAGATGGCTAAAGACAACCCTATGTGCTTGGCAGCCTTGAACACTGAATCTTTAACCAGCTCTGAAATGCATGAGCAGTGTGTCAATCAGCACTACAAAGTTTTGAAATTTTACTCTAATATTAAAAAAGTTCTGCAAAATATTTCCTATAGTTATTTTCGCTAATGGGCATCTGTGACTCATATCAGCCAAGCTGAGAAATGGAGAGACATCTGTTTCACTTAGCAATTTCATTGCACAAAATTATCAGCTGTAAAGATGTGGTTTTGTTTTCATATTTGTCACTGATATTTTGCAAACTCTTGTTTCAGTGAATTTCTTACACAGAAATACTTCCTTTTTCAGCTGTGGCATACATACTTTATATATACTCACTGTATAGAAAATCAGAATGTCTGTTGGTTTTATCTTATATAGCCCTGTTTCATCATACAGCAATTGCAAATATTGTGAAAGACAATTTAGCATATTGATAATCTATCTAAACTGGCTGAACAAACTTTCAACCTGAGAACGACTTCATGAAAATGTAAAAAAGAAGATATTGCTAAACAGAAGGTCATTAATATTTAGAGACGGTAACAAAACGGAGTGATATGTGAATATTAAAAAAGACACTGAGTTACCAGTGCAAGACAGAGAGAAATATAGATTTAAAAGATTAATTTCTTTTTTACTCAATTACATTAATTAATTTAATTAACATATATATTACATTGCTTTTCAAAGTAAATGCAACCACAAATAAAATGAGTTAATGAAAAGAAATCACAACCAAGTGCAGCTCAGTATCTTTTTAGATATCTAAAAGATCTTTGCAAAACATCTTTCAGAAGACTTCAGATGAACAACATCATAATTCTGCTTTAAAAATTACCTGAAAATTACAATGTGGGAATTCTATGTTAACTGACTACCAATGATTCAAATCAAACCTGCCAGTTACAGGAGTGTGGGTTTTCTTCCCCTTCCCTCTGTGAATTCCACCCAAGTCTGAAATCTCCTAATTGAAAATAAAGGTCATGGACATTTTTCTAATAGCATACAAAGTGTTAATCTTATTTTCACCAAAAAGCCAGAAGATACTACTGTGAAAAACAGTGAGAACATTTGGTTAGGCAGACCTATTTTATCATACAAACTACTTCTGGGATTTGAAATTATTTATAACAATGCCAGATAAATACTCTAAGATTTGTCACATCTATTTCTATTTGAATTTCAGATTCAGAAGTCCCTCTATGAATTTTCAGTGATTGGTATTCAGATAACTAGAGACCAGAATATGAAGAAGCCTTTCGTTTGAATTCTTACTGTAGGCATTAACACAGTTCAGGATGTTTGTTTTATCCTAATTTAATATGCAGTAATCTAGATGAGACTTTCCAATACAGTTTATGGTTATTTGTAGTCTTTAACAAATGACAGACTATTCCAATATTACCTCAATAAACACATTTTTAGTTTTCTATTTTATAATATACTTTTTTATTTGTATAATCTAGAAAATACATTTTTCTACTTTCTTCTGCAATATGTTTATCAATATTTCAATTTAATCAAAGTACTGCAGTAACAATGAGACCCCAGTATGCTGCTGAATTACTCTATCTTTTAGATTTTATTCAAATAAGTCCTGAATTTCTCCTTATTCTGAGGACAAATTTCAGGGTAAATTGTAACCTATCAGCTCTTTTATTAGTAATAATTTTAGTCATGTGATGCCAAAAATACACCCATGGAAGCATTCTCAATTTCACTCTACATTTTCTAGAGCACATATAATATTAGCACCTTCATTGGGTACTTTGTAGAATAATAATGATAGTCTCTTTAAACATAATCACAACAGTGGGCATATTTGATCTTAAATCAGCAGAGAATAATTGATATAGAATTCCCACAATGGAGATATTTATTTTAAGCAGCATGAACTATTAAATGTTGCAGATTTTTAACATTAGCTGTGCTTATTCTAAAAGATTTTCAGAATACCTCACGTTCTGCGCAGTATTCTCTTCATAGCCAGATTTAACTGTTATGGCTTTAAGTCAGATTTTACTCACCAAAGAGATTAATTTATTTCAATTTATCCTTAAGGTAACATTTAAAGCAACGCTTTAGTGATGCAATAACTTGCACTAAGTTTTAATGAGACATGTCACACATTTAATTTTCTCACCCAGTTATATTGTCAGTTTGCTGGTCCTGTGCCATTGTGTGTTATTTAAAAGAGGAGACAGGAAAAAGGCACATTTGAAAAAAATTTTGTGAGCCTGGTAGAGATAAAGAGAAAGCAAACCAAAATGGAAGCATAAATTTAATGCAAGATAAGGAGAGCTCTAAAATTCTTTTTTGTGGTGAGAAGAAGCAACAAAGAGAAATGGAAACCTCCAGACAGCAGTGCATTTTCAGATTATATTACTTTAACTTGAGTCACTATTCAAAGGAAAGATAAAAACCATGGTTACCATTTCCATTGAGAAAGATTACAGTAGTTCCTTGCTTTTCAATATTTTGTTTGTTCCAATCAATGTTTTAAAATGGTAAGAGATAAACTAAAATTAACAACATTTTAAGGATTCCTTTACATATCCTTGGTGAAGCAATGTCTACCACAGGATAAGAAATATTGTTTTCCCAGTTCCCTACAATCTTCACTTCCAAGTGACATCATTGACAAGATTCTAAATTTCCGCAATCTAATTATACAGCAAAGGTATATTTTGTCACTAGAATTGTAAACTTTCTCCATTATTGTAGCTTATTCTGAAGGGAGGATTCACAATCTGGAGAAGATAGGTGGTCCTGTTACTGATAAAATCTAGGATTTCAGCTGAGAAAGGCAGTTTCTTTTTTTACAACACATCATATGAGCAGCAGAGAGTCTTATACAGATGCACTGAGTCAATGGGCCAATAATAAAACTCTCTCCTCAAGCCAAGATCTTTAGCTGACGTTCAGAGAGCTGGAACAAGAAAGTTTCAGCTTCATTAGACTGTTGCAGCTTCCACTCCAGAAAACACACAAGCATTGAGCTAAAGTGAACTAGAGACTAATTGAATTTCATACATCAAAGAGTTCTCGCATGAGCCAATACACATGTTCTCTCGAAATTTTAATGTAATAAATACAGTCTGTACATCAGGTGAAGATAGAAAGTAGAGAAATATCAGTGAAACTGAAGTGCCCTTACTTTCTGGCAGCTTGGCCTAATACTTACTGAAGTAAGTCTGGGCATGAATAAGCAGGAGGGAATTGTGTCAAAGAAAAAGCAAACCTAACCTATGTCAGGATTAAAAAAAGTGAACTAAATGAAGAAACATTCTTTGATCCCCCTCCTACTCTCCCTGATGTGACACAAGACTATATTTCCACTTCTGTGAGTAACACACTTGGTGCAGGAGCCACCAAGAAGAGGAGTTCTACTGGACCTAATACTGTCAAAGAAGAGGGACTGGTTGAGGATGTGAAGGCTTGGGTCTGCCTTGGCTGCAGTGACCAAGAAATGGTGGAGTTCAAGAACACATGCAGTAGTCACAGAGCAACAAGCAGAATCACAACCCTGGACTTCTGAAGGGCTAACTTTGGCCTCTTCAAGGAACTGCTTGGAGACATCCCATCGGATAGGGCACTAGAAGGAGCGGGGGGAATCAAAAGAGTTGGTTAATATTCAAGTGCCATTTCCTCCAAATTCAAGACTGGAGCATCCCAATGAGTAGGAAATCAAGCAAGAAGCCAGGAGACCTCCATGGCTGAGCAGGGAACGACTGAATAAACTCAAGTGGAATAAGGAAGTTTATAGAACATGGAAGAAGGGGCTGGCTTCAGGAAGGGGTTCAGGAAGGGCAGGTCCTGCCAATC
>NW_010197141.1:0-1124 GCF_000695765.1 Mesitornis unicolor | reverse complement strand
CCTTTTTTGGGTGGTCAGGAGGCTCTTGAGCCCCTTTTTGGGTACCGAAGAGGCCCCAACTCAAGCTCTTTGATGGCCAAGGGACCTTTTTGGGTGCCCAAGGGCCCTTAAGGCCCCAACCCAAGGCGCTTTGGTGGCCAAGGGCGGGTTTTGTGGTAGCCAAAATGTGTTTGTGGTGGCCAAAGGGGGGGGCAGAGCCTCTGTGCCGTGATGAAACCCTTCGATGCCATCTGACCACGTCCCATGGGGAGACCCAGAGGCTGTTTCTGAGCCATCTCTGCCCCCTTGGCCTTGGGGGGGGTTGGGTCCTTTCCCCTTCCAGGACCTTTTCTCTTTTCACATCCTTGGTTATTTTTTTTTCCCCTTCCCTTGCAGGACCTGGAAGGGAAAATCATCGTGGACGAGCTGAAGCAGGAGGTGATCAGCACCAGCAGCAAAGCGGAGCCGCCCCAGTGCACGTCCCTGGCCTGGTCTGCGGACGGGCAGGTGAGAAATGACCCCTTTAACCCCAAAAATGACCCCTTTGACCCAAAAAATGGCCCTTTTTTACCCCAAAAGCCACCCCTTTTACCCAGAATGACCCCTTTTTACCCCAAACCCACCCATTTCTGCCCAAAATGTGGCTCCTTCAACCCCAAACCAACCCCTTTCAGCCAAAAAATGACCCTTTTTTACCCAAAACCCACCCCTTTTAACCAAAACCCACCCCTTTTTACCCCAAAATGGCACCTTTTTACCTAAAATCCAATCCCTTTTGCCCCAAAACCACCCCCTTGAACCCCAAACCACCCCTTCAACCCCAAAACCACCCCTTTCTGCCCAAAATGTGGCCCCTTCAACCCCAAAACCACCTCCTTCAGGCCCAAACCAACCCCTTTTCCCCCAAAAATGACCCCTTTTACCCAAAAAATGACCCCTTTTTCCCAAAAGTGACCCTTTTTTACCCCAAAACCCACCCCTTTTACCCGGAATGACCCCTTTTTACCCCAAAACCACCCATTTCTGCCCAAAATGTGGCCCCTTCAACCCCAGACCAACCCCTTTGACCCAAAAAATGACCCTTTTTTACCCAAAACCCACCGCTTTTTACCCCAAAATTGCACCTTTTTACCCAAAATCCAGTT
>NW_010197140.1:43331-90868 GCF_000695765.1 Mesitornis unicolor | reverse complement strand
GGCTGGACTCGTCCTGGGTGCGGGCCAGCTGGGGAGCATCGTGCGTTCCGGTGGGATGTGGGCGACATCGCCCACTCCTGTGGCAAAAGGAGAGGTCAGTTTGGCCCCGCTGCTAACCAGACACTCTGCAGCTCAGAAAATGGAGGGGAATTGCTGGAGTTTGGAGAACCAGTGATCTGCTCCTGTGCACTTGATCCAGCTTTGGTCAATGAACTGTCCCACAGAAAGGGACAGAGAGGTGCCCCGAGCACCAGGAAGAAGACAAGGAGGGCACCACATTACCAGTGCTGGCAGGCAAGGTTAGCAGGACTCACTTTCTACTTGAGCTTTTTTGGAGACCTGCTCTTTCTGCTGTCTCCTGAGACCGGTTCACCCATGCAGAGCCTCACTACTTTGCCTATTCATTGCTTTGAGAAGCAATATCCACATTGCTGGAGAAACACAGGCCATGGGGCAAGGTTATGGACTAGGAAAAGGCAGTGTGTGCCTATCTCTGTGTGCACTGTTATACTCCTGAACGTGATCTATCTGCGTCGTAGATCAGATAGGCAGAATGAAAGACCTAATAGTATTCCTCCCCCTTCTCCCCTTTCTGGCTGAATTGTGTATTGTTTTCATACTCTTAACAGTCTGCAAAGTGCTCCAAGGCCTCCGTGTGTGGCCACAGGCTAAACACCATGATTATTTGGGTGATAAAATGATTTAATATTTTTCCCTGCTAGTCCAGCTCCACTCTGATATCTCCCATAGGGAGATATCTTTGCCCTAGCTGTCTGCGTGTGTGTGGGACTGAGGAGGATAATACCAGTCACTTAGTCTGCAAAAGTAGCATTTTTCCAAAAAATTGCAAAAAGGGAGCTCATGGTCTATATGGGCAAAAGAAGGGGCAAGAAGAGCCTGAGAGCCCCATGAAGAGCAGGTATTACAAAAGTCCTAAAAATTGTCTGTTCAGCTGTATTTTCAGGAATCAGACACTTTAGTGGGCTTCACTGCATTGCAGATTCTTTTCTCTGAAGGCTTAGGATGCTTCTGGTCTTCCAACCATGGGGCTATATGTTGGAGGGGGGTGGGTGGATTTACTACCTCTGGAGAACTAGTGACTTCTTTAGAGGCTTGAATGCGGTTTTTTTTTTCTTTGCCTCCACATTATTAGGTTAATCATTGCTTGAACTGGTTGCTATGGTTTTGGCAAACCCATGGAAACTTGATAATGAAGACTGAAAGACTCTTTTTCCATTTATCTTTTCTCTATGTTTAGTGCATGATGGTCTCATTTCTCTTGATGGGGCTGTCCCAGAGCCAGCACCCAGCCTTTATAACCACGGCTGCTGTAATGGCCTCCGGACTTTTTGATGCGGAAGAAACAGGTGGCTGCTGGGACTGCAACCATTTCAGAGATGCAGGCTTGTGCCCTCACATACTTGTAGGCAACGGGTTGGAAACAAACTTGGCCTGGGTGCTGCCAGGTTTGATTGCTGAAATCCCACACGAAGTGACTCAACTTTTATTTTTGCACTCAGGGGAGACCTCATTGCTAGAAGCTGATGTTTTCACACCCCAAAAGATTTTAGGTCAAATTCTGTTGAGAAGAATTTTGAGTATTTTATATTATCCTCTATTACAGAAGTAGTGAGGCTTTAAATCTGTGTCCTTCTGAATCTTCCCTCTCCTCTGTAGCTGCATTTTACTGCTGAACTCTGGCTGTGGGGATATTCAGCAAACTCTGTCCATGCCTCCAAAGCGGAGTCTCCTCCTCACCAATGTGCTGTTCTGCTTAAGGTTAAAATGAGGGACTGAGGATAACAAACAGTTGACAACAGAGCCTGTAATTTATTTGCACGGCTCAGAGAGGCCAGGCTCATTGCCAGGGCCAGGGAAGGGGAAACACCGGGGTCCTGTCCCCAGAGACAGACTTGTCCACAGAGACAGACTTGTCCTCCTCCTCCTTGCTCCTGGCCAACTCCCTCGTGTCTGAAGGCTGGCGAGAAAATGAAGGTGATTCCCATAATTCCAGGGCAATTCTTTTGACCTCAGGTCTCCACTCTGCACTCTAAGTATGGCTTTAAGTGAGTCGCCTCCTGCCCTCTCACATTGTCTGCCCCTGACATTGCAGTCAGGTTTTCTGGCGGAGGAGGCAGCTGGGAGGGCTGCGAGCTGCAGCATCATCCCCCGTGCCACTGAGAATCAGTGGGAGCTCCTGCAAGCAGAGCAGACCCTCTTGTCTCTTCCAACATGCACTGGGGCACCCCACTGTCCCCCAGAGTTGCTCCTGAGCCAAGCTGTGGCAGGATGCTCGGCTACAGCTGCATGCCCGTCCTCCCGCACTGCCTGCATGTTCTGGTGTAGCTGCGCTTGACAGCGGAGAAAAGGCGAGGAATCGGGATTCTTTCACATGGTCAGCCCTCAAAAGTCTGCCTTTTCCCCCCTCCTCCCAGCTATAATGACAATCCAAAGAGTTCCTGATAGGGTTTTAAAAGATGCTTATTCATTCACCGTCCACCAAGCATGAAAATCCAGCTCATTTGTTCATTTGTTGCCATTCTTCACCCAAACGACCCCACAGGGGCTGAAGCCTGTTGCCGAAAACTTGTCACTCACACTTTTAACTTCTTTTTGTTGTACTCCTCTTTATTTCATTCTTCTGGGTCCCCACCTCCGCCACCACCCCACCCTCTCCTCCAGCCACAAAAGCAAGTCTGGGAAGCTCTTTAAAGCCGCAGTGCCCCCTTTTAAAAATCAATACAAAAAAAAGCAATAGCTGAAAGGAGATCCAAAGTTTGTGTAAGGAAGGGGGGAAGCTCTGTCCTGTCTGGTCCATGGGCTGCACACGCTGTGCAGATGGGGAGGGTGGGCGGGAGGAAAGTGCTGGGTGCCAGTGCCCCCAAGCCACCTTCAAGCCCTGCCTGGGGTTCATGTGGCATCCTCAACAAAATTCTGTGGGCCTTTCTGTGTCAAAGGAAAAGTAACCTGAGGGTTTAAGGAGCTTTTAAGGAGAGGATAAAAGCATCGACCAAGTAGTGAGCTGCCGAGGAACAGCCACCGGCAGTGTCCTCTTCTCCACTCAGAGGCTTTGCAGCATGCAACCAATGCATCTGCCCTGCTTTCTAATGAGACTGACCCAGGGCACATCTCCCCTTTTAGAGCTGCTTCAGTGCAGAAGAAAAGGATAAATTGGTGTGTATTTGTATTTGGGACCTGGCTAGGGAGTGCTACCTAACCTCTGAGCAGAGCCTGTTTGTGAATCCAAGTCCCTGGCTGGTAAAGGTGGACTTTTCTCAGCTTAGACTTTTCAGTGATGTTCTGTGTCCCTGGAGAAGGAGGAGCATGGTAATATCCACGGCATCTTTCTTCATTCCACACAGTGTCCTTGGGTGGGTTTTATGGCAAAAGCTTAGTGTTGGCTTTGCTCAGGTCATCCTCCCTCCCTGGTTATTCTCTAACCGGGAATGCTCCCAGGAAATCCATGCAGGGACAAGCAGAAGACACGGGTTTTCCGCTGTGCACTTTCTGGGTCCTCCACAGATCCATGCACCCTTTTAGTGGTGTTTGCCAGGGCATGGGTCAGAGCAGGGTGGTGGGGATGAGGCATCTGGGACCTCCTCAGTCCCCCTCTTCATTGCTGGGTCTTCCACCCTGTTCAAAGCATGTGGCTTCCCTCCCTGAGGGACACACACAGGTTTTGTGTTTAATGGTCATTTCTGATTACATTTAACTCCTGCAGCCAGGAGTTGTGCAGCTGCAGCCATGAAGAATCTGTGAAGCCTTTTGCTTTCATTTCAGCCACAGCTGTGAGATTTTACCTCATTTTTCTGGATCCTCAGATGTGATTTTTGCCTGGACTTTGTGCAGCTCTGTCTGAAGCAGGTCCCAGTGTGAGGAACCACATCTCCCACCATCACCCTCAAGGATGTGGGTGAAGCATGGGCTCCTTGCTCAGCCTTAGCTCATTATTTCAGATAGCAATTGCAGGGAAATTATCTCCCCCTCCCTTCACACCCTGGGTATGCAAGTAGAGATCGTTTCTGCTCTTCCTCAGAGCACCACATCCCCAAGTACTCAGTATCCAAATTTCAGTGGAAAATGCTGCCTTTGGTATATCCAGGGATAAAGTCACCTGCCCGCCCTCAGTCCTCTCCCCAGGGCACTACCAGGAGCAGAAGGAAAAAATCCTCTCCCTGTCATGACCCAGGTACCAATCCATCATCCTCAGATGACGGGCATCACTGGCCCAAGCCCTCCCGCTCCCTCCCTGGGCAGGTTGTTTCAGCCACCGAGACCTCGCACCCATGGGACAGGGGGAAGATTAATGGGGCAGGTGTTGGTGCCCAGAGCTGGCTCTTGCCCTGATAAGGTGGGAGCTGAGATAGCGCTGGGTCAATATTCAGCGGTGGCCACCTGGAGCTGCGGCTGGAACCACCTGAGAGGCTCCAGGGAGGAAAGAACACAGGGGTCCTTCCCCTCATGTGGTCCAGCTGTATCCCATGGGAGATGCAGCCACCGTGCCCCACCACAGCTCCCTGCACTGTGCTGGTGAGGACCTCCTGCTCCTGGCTGGAGCCCCAGCCTTCCCTGGCCATCTGCTCCCCCTGCCCACTCCTGCCCATTGGCTTTCACCACGCAACCCAGCTCCCAAGGCAAAGCCAAGGTTTCAGCCTCCCCCACTGTTAATAATTCCTGAGGGAGTGCAGCATTCCCATTTATCACCCTTCCTTTAAAACCCAGCTGTTACTTATGTGTGTGCCCTCCCTTGCCTTTTTCAGTGTGCTACTGTGCCCTTGCTGCATCTCGTGATGTCCCAGTATCCCTACGTTTGGGCAGGAGGTGGTTTTGCATGCGTGGGGGGTCCCACCATCAACCACCCCCCTGCTTTAGGTGCCAGAGCTTGGAGAGAAATGGTAGTGCTGGCTGCATGCATTAAAACTATGAAAGTGCACATGTTGCACGGAAAAAAAAAAAGCAACCCAGCGTTAGCCAAAACCTTTTGTGGTTTGAAACTGCTCCTTTGGTAATAAACCTTGATGTGTTTCATCTACACCTGTTCCCGGCACCAGCTTTTGTCAAACACTTGGTGGCAGGTGGATGCCCCAGAAGGAGTCTGCTGAATTTCGTTAGTATTTTCTTTCAGGAGCAGCATGCTCCTGGCTGCAGGTTATTTATCCCCACTGCCTTTGGGCTCTGTACCTGACAGATGCCTCTGCCCTGCCTGGCTAGCTTTGGGCCACTTTAACTTTATCTCAGTGATCTGGGAGACTTACAGATGGGACCCTGGGGGTGCAAACAGCAACTGTCTTTATAACGACATTTTTTGGGTGCACGTCTGCAGCCTTGCCATCCTGCAGTTTGGTCTTTGTGATATCACAAGAGGTTTGGTGTTTTTTTTGGAGGGTTTTCTTGTTTTCCCATGGTCTGTCCTTCCTCTCTCGCAGGATGCCACACCGTCCTGGCTGCCCCATGCCGGTCTGCACGGCTGATTAGGGACCCCCTTTGTCACCTAATTGGATTTTTCTCCCCTTGTTAGCCTGCAATGAAAATGTCATAGGCAGGTCTTTGTGATATCACAAGAGGTTTGGTGTTTTTTTTGGAGGGTTTTCTTGTTTTCCCATGGTCTGTCCTTCCTCTCTCGCAGGATGCCACACCGTCCTGGCTGCCCCATGCCGGTCTGCACGGCTGATTAGGGACCCCCTTTGTCACCTAATTGGATTTTTCTCCCCTTGTTAGCCTGCAATGAAAATGTCATAGGCAGCAGGGAGGTACCCATTCATCTCGAATTAAATTCGGTCGCCTCTCGGGCGCTCTTCACCCCACAGCAGGCAGCTGCCATTCGCTGGGGGGATGCAACTGGGTCTCCAGTGCCCGCAGCCACCCTGGGGACAGGGTAAAATACCCAGACTTGGAAAGACACGAGAGGGGCTGGGGTCTGTGGGGCCCCTGTTCTCTCTCGCCGGGTGGTCCCCATGGCTTCCTGGAGGATTTTTGGCCGCCGCCAGCGTGTGGGCCATGCACAGCAGTGCATTGCCAGGAGGTGGTGCTGGGATCCTGCGCCCTTGGCCTTGGCCGGACATGGGCCAGGATGCTGGGCTTTGGGTATGCTGCGTTTTCCAGGGAGCTGGCAGTCGTGGAGAGCTGTGAGGGGTGGTGGGAGGTGGAGAGGTGGTGCTGAGTTGCCGCTGGCAAGGCAGGAGCCCTCTCCAAGGTCTCAATGGAAAACCATGGAGTTACAGATCAGATTGGGAAGGACCCTTCCCTAGGAGCAGCACACCTATTCCCAGTGCCCACAGGAGTTCCTCCAGCATCCTCCTTGCACATCATTTGAGAATTCAACCTGTGGCATTTTATTACTTCTGAAACACGGCTGATTTTGACTCTGCTCCCTGTAAATCACCTGTGGAAACTAGCCAACCCACAGGGAGTCTGGGGATGTGTTTCATTTTTCCAAAAGTAAGAGGACTTGAACAAAAATGCAGAGAAGTCACTGGAAGGACAAACCACAAGTTACGTCTGAAAAGCAATATTTTGTGGAGGTTTTTCGGTCCCTTGCTGTTGTGACATTGCGTAAGCCTGCCTGTGAACCCCTAAACCCTACTGTGGTGTGTGTGTGGGGACCCTGGGCAAAGCATGCTGTCACCAGCATGGGTCAGAGATGGTTTCTCAGCTGAGCTTTAGTGCTCCGAGCTATGGCAGGGTGTTTCAGAGAAGAGAATTAAAGAGCTGTCAGTCCTGTAAATGCAGCCACAGAGGGGCAGGGCAGCTCTCAGAGCAGGGTTCGGGTCAGGTCGTCTTGGCCACAAGGCGATGGGACTGAGAAAGTGATGCAGAGGTGATGGAAAACGGGCTCTGCAGCAAGGTGGGTTCTAGCCGAGCCCTCAGGACTGGCTGGGGGTGAGCCCAGCTACGTAGGTGCTACGTAATCCCCAGTATGTGATGTTAAATAAGAGCGAGCAAGGAATTGTTTTTGAGTACAACATATGACTACAGAAGGTGAAATTATTTGCAGTGAACAATGGTGTTGATAACTTTTTCCGTTCTTTGCTTTCCTGTGAGTAAACATCCATTCTTCTTACTTTTATAAAAGCATCCAGTTTGGGAGTGTAAAGCAGCCAGGATTGTTTCTGACCTGACTGGATGTCTCCCAGCTGGGGAAAGAGCTTTCCTGTTGCCTGCCCAAATTCCTCCTCAGTGATCTGCTAAAGCCCAGGGTGGCTTTGCCTTTCCCTGACTGTGCCTGCACCCAAAAGCCGCTCTAACCTAAACTTACCAAAAAGCAGATGAAAGAGCTCTGGGGCTCCCCAGGGAAAATTAATGATTTGTAAGCAGATAGATACTTGCAAAATGTTTTCTTCTTGCTCTTCTCCCCTCCCTGCTGCTGACATATGTATTTGGAGAGACGTTTGGAAAAACACGGCATAGGGCCCCCAGGGATGATTCTGGAGTTTGCAGGGGTTCATCACTGCTGCAAGCAGGCAATGGGCAGGGAGGAGGTGGAGGAGAAGGGGTTCCATGGGAGCATCAGGAAGGGAAGGTCATTAATTTCCATACTCAAATGACTTCTGCCAACACTGCCTGGGAACTGGGCTCCCCAGAAACCGCCCCATGGGAAGGCAAAGCCAAGCAATGGAAGTGAGCTCCCTGCTGCCTTGGCCCACAACCCAATTGTGTCAGTGGTCGAGCTGCAAAGCTGGGGCTCCCACTCCAAGATATTTTTATTGCCTGGGAACCAGGCTGAGGAAAGGTGTGGCCTGGTCTTTTTTTTTCCTTCCCCCCTTTATTTGATCAAATCAAGGAAAACACAGGGGATGGTTTATGTTTTGGAGCAGCACGATGGACTCTGCTCTGCATACGGCTCCATGGAATTCACAGGACCCCAGAGATGCTGCTCATCGTCATCTTTCCCCAAAATTATTATTTTTCAGATCCCCGGGCAGCATTAAAAATGAATGCATCTGGTTCCTCTGGACCAGAAGGTGGGGGAGCCCTGGGGACCCCTGGGGGTGGCTGTGCTTCCCAGCTCCCTGCAGGAAGGAGCTGCTGCTGGCGACCTAAAAGCAGGCTGGTGCGTCACGGCCCGAGGTTTCTTGGCACGTTCTGGGAAACCCCGAATATGCTACGGGACAATACATCAAGAGGGTGAAGGAAAACAATAATAACTCAGGAAGGAGCCTGGGATACTGCAGGGGAGAAGCTTGATTTAGACCATTTCCTGGCCTGAAGGTTCGTGCTACGGCATGGCCACGTTTGTAGCTGTCACTAGAGGGGCCGAGTGAGACTGTTTGCAGCTCCCTGCATGCTTCTTAAGCTACTGATTTGCCAGTTATTCATTATTTTGACAAGTAACTTGTTTGTTTGGTTTGTTTTTTTTTTTACGTTTGCACTGCTCCCAAGCAGCCTGGTCCACACAGAAATGAGCTCTGCTACTGACAAGGGGTAGAAAACCTGGAGGAGGTGCCTGGTGGCGGGGTGGAAAATGATGCATTTCTCATAGTGCTGGTCAAATTTGTCTCCCATAGTCGCTCAACTGAGCTTGGCCCCTGACAATGCTGCCACGTTTCCTTTCACCCCTCTTGGCTTTGGCATGGGAACTCCCATGAGAAGACAGCAAGTTTGGCCTCTCTGCTGCTGGCAGTGCTCCTGCTTGGTGCCCTTCACCAACTCATCTCTTGCTATCGCACCCAAACTGCTGGCCCCATTAAGGCCGTGGTGATGACCTGGCTTTGCTGCAGAAGCAGGGATTTGCAGAAAGCAAATTAAAACTACAAGCAGGTGGAAGGGGAGGGGCCTGGGCTACCTTCCCCATTGCTCCCTCTGTACTTTTCACCCCGGCAAGGTCAGCCCTGTAAAACGCAGGTGGGGGATCCCTGCGGCTTTTTGATTACTGTTGGTGTAACCCCTCACAGGAAAGTCTCACCAGTGGAAACAGCATTTGGCAAGGCCTGAAGTGGTGTCAGGGAGCAGCACCTATAAGGGGTTTTGCTATAGGACATTTTGGAGTAAAGCACCGTTTGCACCCTTGGAGCCCTGTGCTCCTCCAGGATACCCCAGCACAGCCTTGCTCCATAGGACACCTTGAAGAGACACTGGCCAGATAGCAGCTGGCCCAGTATTTTCATCTTTCTAGAAGCCAGATTGTTTTCCCAGATCTTTATATATATATACATATAAGATTTTAAAAAATTAAGATTAAATAAAAAAGATCTTGGCCATGGGACCCAGCTCTCAGGGGTCAAACTGCATGGGGTCCTCCAGCGCAATGTGGGATGGGTTCCTGCCATGGCAGAACTGCTGGGGCCAGCCAGCAGTGCAGTCGCTGGGCAGGGTTTTATAAAACCTTCATGATTTGCAAAAAAGAAATCAGTAAGATGGGTGTACTTCAGCCAGTAATGCTTTTGATTTTTTATTTGTATTAAAACAGAAGGAGCCTTTTATCAACACTTACTACTCTTTATATGGCTTTCTTGATTTTATTAACTCCAGTCAGCATTCCTAAGTAGCTTTTTATCCTCATTTTTCAACAGAAAACTGTTTTCACCTGGACTAAATGGCTCCACTCCTGCTCTGTGGGAGTCCAGGAGCTTGTAAAGGCTCTGACAAGGCGGTGGGTTGGGTTTTAGGGCTGAGCAGTCTGTGCCAGGGGCTCCCCACTGCATCTCTGCTTCAAGTCTGTGCAGAGGTACTTCACCATCTCTTCAAAAGGCTGAGAGATGCCTATTGGCCACCCAGAGACATTTTCTGCCCTGCTGAGATGGGATGAAAGCTCCTCACACAGGGGATGCTCCTGGAGGGGCACCACACATTCCAGTAGTTCTCCCAGTTACTTTAATTTTCTTCCCCACCCTTTCTCTGTAACTCTGCTGTGCCATTTGTGATGATGACAGATATTTTAATTCTCAAAGAAAAAACAGGCACTGGAAATCAAAGTCTCTTTTTAGAGCTTCTCGGAATCGGAGTGGCTAGGGGCTAATAAAATCCCAAATTACGAAGTGCTGCAGAGGCTGAAACCCTCCCACTTGTGCCACAACACGGGCAAAACAAGGATCCATTCATTGCGGGGCCATCTCCTATGGAAAAGTTGCAAGGGGAGCCTGGTGATATATGTGGCACTGGTGGAAAGGCGAGGAACAAGCTGGGCTTTGTCAGAGGTGTCGCAGCCAGGGCTGGGCAGAGAGGTGGCTTTGGTGATGCTGGGATGTGCTGGACCTGGCTGGGATCAGGCTTTGGATCCACTGAATTGGTGGTGGCTGAGGCCCTGTGGCGGTGCTGGGGCTTCCAGTGGCAGGAAGCGTGACCAGAGCAGCCGCTTTCCCTGCACTTTGGAGCTTGGCTTGTACCTGAGCAGAGCTTTATTTGTCTGGCAGGGCAAAAAAAGACGCTTTTTGCCTTGAGTCCCTGCCCTGCAGTTACTGCAACAGGCTTAGGCTGCTGGAGAACACGTGGTCATGCAAGGATGAGTTTTGGTCTATGAGTCCCTGCCCTGCAGTTACTGCAACAGGCTCAGGCTGCTGGAGAACACGTGGTCGTGCAAGGATGAGTTTTGGTCTAGGCTTTGGGGAAGGGTGAAGAAAGGCTGTGTGTACTAATCTGAGTTTAACTGCCCGGTGGGGCTGGGTGCAGGATTAACCAGGGCACAGTGCAGTGAGTATGCATGGCACAGGGGCAGACGGCACTGTAAGACCCCAGAGGACAAGCCCCAGCAGGGACAGAACTCCAGGTTCAGTGATTAGTTGTATCTCCCTATGTCGAGCCTGGAGGGCACTAATTGGCCTTAACAGCCCTGAGCTGCCTCACCTGAGGTCTTCCCTCACCCACGGACTGGCTCTATTTAAAGTCCAGTCTGGGGTTGTAGCTCCTTTACTTCCTGCTTGGTGTGGAAGGGGGTAAGTTTGGGGAGGGAGCTGAGTGGTTCCCCCTCACTCCTGCTTCTTGGAGGTGGGTTGGCTTCCATACCAAAGAACTGTTCCATGAAGTCCCTCCACCTTCTACACTCAGCTGTTTTGAAGATTAAAGCCCCTTCCTGGGTCCTTGGCAGCTCCCTGCTGGAGGAGCAGCTTTTCGGTAGGAAAAGGCTAGATGGTGAAAAAGCCATCATGAGGTGGGGGAGGAGAGGGTTTCATCCAGCAAATGTATTTTTGGAAACTGTGACCTGTGCCTGTTGTTAGGCCAGTGGTGTGGGAGATCAGGTAGGTGGGACCCTCCAGCTGGATCTTCCTTTTCCTGCTGCTGGCTGTGGCTGTGCAGGCAAGCCTTCTGGGAGAGGACATGATATCCAGGTTTGAAGCAGGATGGTTTCACCTCTGCTGGCCCTGCTCAAGTGAGGTTGTAGTGCAGGGGAGGAAAAAAAAATGGTCTTTTAACTCTTCCCTCCCCAATCTTGATTTGAGTCCCTCCTCTCTGCTTGGCAAAAGGCCTGCCTGCCCCTTGCACTCTGAAAAACACGTGTAGGTGGTGTGCTTGGCTGTGGCAGTTTGCAGCCTTAAATGCTCCCTGGGCAGCCTTCTGTGAGGTGAAGAACTGGGTGGTCAGTCTGGGCAGCCCTTCTCCAACCCAATCTGCTCTGCTGCTGCGATTCTACCATGGTCAGTAGAGATGCGAAAGCGCTCCTGCAGGGTGGCTAGGGACCTCAGGTGTTCCCCTGAGAGGCGGTTTTGCTAAGGCTGGTGACCTCCGTGTTTGCTTTTGTTCCCTGTCATCTGTATAAATAACCAGGAGAGGTTTCCAGTAGCTCATTTGTCTGTCCCTGTTGTGCTCCCACAGGTCTCGTCTCCTGGGCAATGAGCTGTGCCTCAGAGGTAGGACGTAGAGGTAAACTAAGGTAACATCATGTCATCTGGGTCGACATGATGATCTTTAAACTGTAAATTACTGTGGGTTATGATATCCCACGTAATACAGGAGATTTACAGTGCATCAGGGCATTTAACTGTCTTTCCAGAGCCTTCTCTATCCACCCCTCCTCGAAGCCAGACAGTGCATATATGGGAATGGATTTGCTTGGGAAAAATGTTTAGTTCTATTGAGAGCCCCAGGGGGTATGTATGTATTTATTTATTTTATTTTAGGACATGCTATTTTTCTATATTCTGTTTTTGATTTTTTGGAAATTTGGCATCGGCCAAGGAACATCGCCTGGCCATGCTTTTCAAGGCTGAGTGTGTTTCCTCTGGGACAGGCCTGCTTTCTACTGTGTGGACAGTGCTGGACAGAGCTGTCAAGCAGAAGGTGCTGGAGGAGGAATTAACCTTTAAAACACATGCAATGCACGTGCAAAATATTCCTCCTTAATGCAGTGCTTGGGCAAATGACAATAGCAGAGCAGCGGGGCTGTGTGGGATGTACGGCTGGCCAGGCCTGTGTGCCGCATTTTTTAGGACTGAGGAGTTGCTGGGAGCCACTGAGGAAATGCTAAGAATTTTTAAAAATCATTATATTGGCCAATGTGTCTCTCGTTTCCTGATGACTCTTCCTACCAGGGTAACCCTGGGTCTGGTGTGTTTCCCTATGGCTGAGTTGGATGTAACGAGTTAATGAGTAAAAAGTTGGATTTATGGATTTCCCTCCCCTACTTCCTGCATTTAAAAATACATTTTTTGGTAGGAAGTGGGGAATTATACCTGAATGAGCAGAAGCTGCTCTGTGATGTGCCTACCACCAGCAAAACCCATCTGGCAGAGAGGGTCGGGGGAAAAAATTAACTGTTAAAACACATACGTACAAAACTCCACCTTGCAGGTGGGCTCAGCCCCTGACAGACAGGCAGCACCAATTGGGACCTATAACTCGAGTGGAATTTGGGTCTGGTGACAAGGACAGGAATCCGGGAGCCACTCTTGTCAGGGACTGTGAGGCAGGTGCAGAGAAGCAGCACCATATGTTAAACAGCCCTGAGGAAGCTTTCAAGCCTCTGTTGTAAAAATCCCCTGCCTTTCTCCCTGTATTTAATGCATCTTTGTATGGACACTAATTCCTCAAGTATCCATGCCAGGGTTGACTTTTAGTATGTTTGTCCAGGCAAGCTGCCAGCGAGCGGTTCCTACAAGGCTCCCAAGCTCCGACATTTGTTAATGCCGCAGTAAATCACAGCGGCTCTTTGGGCAAGGTTTATCTTGACAAAACAGCGGAGGCGAGAAAAAGAGAGAAGAGACCACAACAAAATGCAAAGGGCTTATTTAAGCTGGAGAAGAGTAACTGGCCCAAATAAAGCAGATGGGGGACAATGAGGGAAACCTCCAGCTCCATGCCCTCTGCTGCCCCTGTCCCCCTATTCATCAGTGGGCAATAACTGAAAAGGGAAAAAGGCTGAGGTTGGTACTGTTGGCTAAGGAAGGTGATGAGGGATGCCCGACCAGCCAGGGCAATCATGGAAAAAAACTCACTGAGATGTAAAGGTCTTGGTGGGATAGAAGTGTCAAACTGAGCTGGGGCTTTTGTAGTGATGGGAAAATAAAATCCCCTGTGCTCTTGTCCCCCTGCTGTATTTTGGGGGAGGATGTGTGATGTGGTCCCTTAGCAGCTGGCCATGGTTTTGGGTGGGAAGATGGTTTGTGGGAGAAACAACTTATTTGGTGTTATTGAATGGGGAGATCTCACTCCAAAGCTGCCACCTCTGTGCCAGCATCTCCATCCCATTGTGGGCTGCATCCCATCCCAGTGCTGCAGCCCCTCTCCCTGTGTCTCCCCCCAGCCCTGCTCCAGCATGAGTATTTATTTATCCCTGCCAGCCTTCTGTCTTCCCTCTTTTCCTCAGCTTATTTATGGCCATTGCCTTTCAGCTCCCGGCCACTGCAGCCTGAACTTGGCCATTATGTGCGACTCGTTGCAGAGGCCATCAATCTGCGGGGCCAGCACGCAGCCTGATAGACTTCCCTCATCATCATCAATTTTCCCTGGCGTGCTGGTGCATCCATTTGGATCTGGGGCAGCTGCACATGTGCCACTGGTGGCCTCTGTGCTCCCACCCCAGACACCAGCCTCATCCTCACAGAAGCCTTTTGTCCCCGGATGCTCACAGGCATCAGGTGGGTCTGCGTGGTCCAAATGTCCAAGCAGGGCTTGGGGTAGCTTCAAAGAGGTGTCTGGAATGTATTGCACACAAAAAGCACGTTATTTAACTCTAAATAAACATCGTGGAGTCCTGTTTAACCAACCTGATATTTAAGCAAATTCTCTATACAAATTCTGTGGGAAAGTTGTTTCTATGCTATATTTTGGGTGCAGGCAGAGGTGGGCTTTGCTGCCTTGCAGATTGATACCTTCAAAGGGGCTGCAAAGCTGAAGCTGCTGCATTTCTTGCCCTCGGAAGGACTCCCAGGATGTTCTGCCCATCGCTCCATGTGTGGACAAGGTTGAAGCATCATGCCCTGATGTGCAGGAGGTGCTGGGGTGGGAGGTGACGGCTTTTTAACAGCAAACGGCAAAACTTCCTGCCAGTTTCCGGGTGATGTCAGGGAGGATTGCGTGGGTACCACTGGCTGCAGGGATGTGTTTAGGAAGGGAGGAGAGAGATGCTGCTGAGCTCTCCCTGCTTGGTGCCAGCAATGTGATAGCCCTTGGACTGTGCCAGTTTTTAGGAGGTGCAAATCCCTCAGAGGAATGGCTTGGGCTGCAGGTAGATGACTCCCAGCTCAGCCCTCTCATGTGCCCTCCAGGGCTGTGAGGCATCAGGGTGTCTAATGTCTTCCAGAACTGTTCCAGCCACCCCCTTCCTGCTTGTTAAGGGCAGGAAAGCAGCTGGAAAGTTGTAGATAGTTCTCAGTGGCTGGATGGTTTCATTATGATTTACCCAGAATAAGTCAGACCTTGAAACAAAGCAATGTTCTATTAAAAAACAATAATCAGGAAAGCTACTTCAGCCAGGCCCCATGGTTTGCTGAGTGCACTTGTCAGGGACTGAGGGATGCTTTTCGTGGCTGGACATTGATGCAAACAGGCGCGGGGTCATGGTAGCTTTGCTCTGCGTGGGAGCTGTGCTCCTATGGGATCTACTGCTGTCTTCTCTCTCTCTCAACTGGGGAGTGGAGGCTGTGGCTTTTGGGGGAGCCAGTGAGGTCCCTGGGGTCGTTTGCCACAGGGATCAAAGTCATGCAGGCTAAAGAATGCGGGGCTGGCTGCTGATCAGACAGCAGCATTGCAGAAGCTTAATTTCATTATGAGCAGTGGTTGAAGTCCCTGGAGTCCTGCAGATGCCGAGAGCAGCTCCTGGTATGTCGACCCCTGCCCACAGCCAGTTTGAGTGGGTTATCGTGGCTCTGCTGCAGCCTTGTGGTGGGTGACACCGAGCTGTCACCCTCTGACCCACGTGGGGGGTGAGGGGGATGGTGCAAAAGCCCAGGCTGTGTCTTGCTCAGCTGCTTCAAGTTGCTGCCTCATTCAAAAATAACTGGGTGGCTGTGGTGGCCTAGCTGGGGGGGGTGAATGGCTGGTGGCATGCCCCTCCTTCCCGCTGGTATTTTTAGGGGGACTTGGCGAAGGTACAAGCAGCCAGAAAATCCGTGGCATTTCCTCCTCCTGACAGGCAGTCTGGAGAGGCTGGGTGATGTCTGTGGTCCTGCTGTGCTGGCTGCCCACAGGTGACTGGTATGAAAAGCAGGGGCACTGAAATAATGTCACCTCCTGGCCTTGCCGCCCAAGGAGGCACTGGGGTTCCATGAGGTTGGCGCTTGTTGGTCTGGCTGAAATGGGGTGGCAGGGTATCTCCCATGCCTCTTCCCCTTAAAATGCTGCTTATTCCCAGTGTGGGTTTTTGTATCAAATCACCAAAATATTGCTGTTTTGCACAAAGATCTTCTCCAGGGGGCAACTCCAGATGCTGGCTTCTATGATGGAGATTTTTTTGCTGTTGGTCTGGAATGAGCCAGAACTCAGAGCTTGAGCTGGCTTCGTGCCCCTCGTTGAGCCTGATATCTTCCGACACCACCGCAGTGTGAGTGGGAGTAGTAGCCTGGCCACCCGCTGACTTCTCTGCCCAATGCATTTGCCATGAGCAGAAAAATGTGACCTGCAGTCTTGCCCTTGCCCATTTGCCCTCCTCTCCTTCCCCTCTCCTCTCTGCTTTCATCTGGGAAAAAAATCCAGTGTTGGAACTGCATCTGGAGAAGTCTTTTAAGAGAGGGGAAGCCCATAAATTTCTCTCTGGCTCCCCGACCTTTGATTTCCTGGGGGAGGCATGTGGAGGGAGAGGAAGCATTTTCCCTGTGGCAGTGACATGGAGAATGGGGGGTCTCCCCTTGCTGAACCAGATGTTATATAGATCTGCAAACGCGGGCTGTCAGCAGGGAAAGGTGCCTAGAGCTTTGCCTTGAAATCAAGGAGAAGAATGCTGACAAGCGGGCTACAAAAGCTTTGCTCTGTCCTGCTGGGGATGGTACTGGGGGAAATGGAAACCTCCCAGTTTCACCCAGCAACATGTACCCCTGGCATGTCCACAGGAAGAGTGGTGGAGGTGAACCTGATCTTGGTACTTCCATTTCATACAATATAAAGTGCATCGTTATTCTTCGAAGTGAGGTAAAAATCGGCAGCACTATTCTCTGGAGCCTGGTGGGGAGGAAACCTGGGGTTTTTTATCAGCCTGGGCTGTACTGGCTGTTGCACCAGTCATCCCGCAGCACACGTGTTTGGGTTTCAGTGCAGACACTCCCTGTGGCGTACCTGAGCCCGAGGCTGAACAATACCCGCTTTCTTCACCAGGAGCATGGCTGCCTTGCCTTTCCTAAGGGGAGATTTATGAGGTGCTTGGCTGCAGGGGACACCGTCTGACACTGATCGCCTCTGCTCCTCCCCTGCTTGGGACAGAAGGGAAGGAAAAGGGATCCTTTTCAGTAAAAGCTGAATAGCAGTTATCGCAGCAGCACTTGCCTTTGTCCCGGTCTGGGGTAATACAGTATGGTGCAGCACTGGGTACGCCTATGACCATAAAGGATGGGTTTCAAAGCTAAACTCAGCTTTGATTTCTATCAACAGAGTGTCAAAGTTGAATCAATCAACCCAGGGCTTCCTGTCACCTTCCCATGAAAAGCAGGCATGTTCTAAGGCAAGATGCATTAATGAGGCTCAACATGAATCTGTTGTTTACTGCTGCCCCATGCCTAGTGGGGTCGGGGCTTTATATTGCTAATCCCAATATCACCTTCCACCTGTTTTAAGGAAAAGTGAGGGGTGGCCAGCCAGCTGTGAACCTGAAGCCATTGCAAGGGGCTCTCCCTGAGGTGTTACGTAGCTGGACAGGGCTGGGAGGTGTCCCTGGACACAGCCTGGATGGTGGCACCTCTGGTCTGCTTAGCAAGGATACTTTATTCTCACAGTAGCTGACTTGAGGTCCTAAAGCTCTGCAGGATTCTTCCTGCTCTCTATTAATTTTGCCTTGGCAAAGTGGGGCAGGTTCATTTCTGGTTAGATGGTGACACTCTGCCTGGGGTGAGGGCAATAAGTCACCCACCCCAGGCCATGCTTCTTAAAGGTATCTTTGCCTTCCAGTTTGCTGGAGGATGCTGTGACTCTGGACTGTAAAAGGAGACATCCTTGGGGATTCCCAAGGAAGGTGCAAACCAACTTACTCCTAAGGAAGAAGATGGGGAGTTTTCAGAGGATCTCAGCTGGGCAGAGCCTGCTTGATGTCCAGAAGAGCAGCTTTTCTCTGAAGGAGACATCCTCTCCTTGCCATGGAGGACCCGCAGATGCACTCCAGTAAATCTTCCCTGCAACTCTAAGCTGAGAAACAAGGTAAGAGGCACAGTCCAAGCCCAGCATACACTACAAACAGCCTTTCTGCAGCACCATAGCTGCACATCCTGCTCTAGGCACCTTTTTGAGAGCAGCTCCTGCTAAGGCTACTGAAGTAGCCAGAAAGGGCTTCTGGAGCACATGAGGGTTTCCCCACATTGCTGTACCCTCTCTGAATGGCTGTGCAGGCTGAAGTGGGGTGTTTTTATCAGGGGAACTGACTGAGGGTTTAATGTACCCATCAGGCCTGTACTGTACCTTGTGTGCCCTGTTGCATATCCTCCTTCAGGACTGATTTTATCCATTACTTCAGCGATTGGTGGCAATTTAAAAGGTCTGGGGCTCTGTCCTCCCGCATGTGTGTGTGTCCATGCTGGTATGCATAATGCCTTGGCTCGAGGGGGACATTGCTGGCCACTGTTTTGCAGGCAGCTCTGCACCTGTTTCTCTCCAGTGTTTTAAGCATAATAAAAGGATATAAATACTGCAGTGATGCTCACATGGGCCAGCTCACAGGTCACAGGCAGCGTGCAGCCTGCTGCAGGGCCATCAGCCGTGCCTTGGCGGGTGTCACTGTTCAGGGATGGCAATTTAAACCCCTTGGTCTTGTGGCATCGGGGGGAATGGCTAATATTTCTTCTTTTTTTGGGTGGGGGGAAAGGGGGAGATCCATCTCAACCCTGTAAGACAGATGTGTTTAGGAAAATGTGTATCAGTGCCAGAGAAAGGCTCCTGAGACTGCAAGTGATTGCTGTGTGGACCTATGGCAGTGGCAGGTTATCTTTTGGGCAGCTGTGCAGTAGCCATGGGGTGCTTCACATGAAAGGAGACCTAGGGAGTTGCAATGATCTCCCTCTCAGCCCCCTGACGGTGATGAGATGCTGGTGTGGGAGAGCCACCCTGCACCATTTCCTTCTGTCAAAGGCTCTGATTTTGCAATCAGGAGAGGGAGAAAGCAGCCCTGGTGTCCAAGCGTTGCCCGTGCTAGTTAAAATTTATCAGGAGGGCGCATGCTTCTGCCCACAGGAGGCCTGTGCTGAAATCGAGGGTGGCCCCAGCCTTTGTCCCCGTGGACCCCACCTGCTTTCTGCAGCACAAGCCTGCAATCCTGTTTTCTGACATCACCCTCGGTCATCGGGGGGACAGGTATGACTTCACGGGCCAGGATTAGGCCATCCCCGAAGCAACAGGTGCTGGTGGCCGCAGGTCCCCTCTGGCACACATCCCGGTGGTCCCTGCATGCTCTCGGCTCTCTCTAGGGAAGGAGCCTCTTTCCAGGAGATGGCAGCAGCTTTTCGGAGCTTGGACCGAGTTTCCAGGCTGTTTCTGAGATCGGGCCGCCAGGAGGGATAACCGGGACAGAAGACCCGGAGAGGGTGCTCGGAGAGCTGTCGTTGTGACAGCAGGCACATGGGCTGACGGCGAGCTTGTCCCCAGCGATGCTCTTGGGGGCGTAACGTGTCCTGTCAAGGCTTCCCAGTCTCACAGAAGACATCGTTGAAACTTGCCGTTATTTTTTTTTAACAGCCTGGAATGCTTTCTACCTGAGCAGAACCTTCTTATGAGATGATTTTGCTTTTTGTGTCTTTGTGCACATAGAGTATTTGGAAACTTTACAGGGCAGCAATTTGTTGCACAAGGGAAAGTGCCACCTGAGAGCTCCCTATAGACCCCCAAGGCACATAAGCACCTTCATAAACGTGTAGGTTGGAGCGGAGGGACAAATGCACTGATCTTACCAAGCTGTTGTGTGGCTGTTAAGGCAGGAGGAGAGTTATAGTTTCTTTTCTAGTTGGGAAAAAGCATGTTGACGGGAGAGTTGCCAGACCATCACCTTGCTAGGTGGGTGGTAGTTAAGCTTTGCCCGAAAACTAGCCCAGAGGTGGGAGAGAAAGCTCAGTTATGGGGCATCCTTCTTTGGAGAGCTCAGCAAACCCAGGATTTGGGGCAAATTGGGCTGGTGAGAAAAGCTGAAATGTAAAGCTTCTGCACAAACCATCTTCCCCCAAATTCCAGAGAAAACATTAAAAAGAGGATAGCATAAATAGCACAAGGATTGCATTTTATGGTGATTTCTTTTTAGCTCTTGGTGCTGCCAAGCAATGTTTTCTGCAAGCAGAAGGCAATGCTTGCTTTCTTTGTTCCCATGAGCACTTCTGAGCCAGAGAAGCAATGTTTTAGGAAACAACATGGCACTCAAAGCTTCACCAGTGCTTTGAATTAATTTGAAGTGGTCGAGTGAACGTTCCATCCAGCTCCCGGGCATACAGAAAGCCTCTGAGGTTGCCCCAGAGCAGCGCAAGGCAAAGGGATTTCAGGAAAACAGATGGAAAATGCTTTAGAAATTGGTCATAGCGGCTGGGCTTGCTGTCACCAGGCTCCTTCTGGCAGGAGGAATTTACTTGTCCCTGGGATGGATGTGGCCTTGGCTAAATAAGGAGCTCTTGCACATGGCGAACAACTCAGCTGTGTTTCAGGGTGGAGTGTGGTCCAAGATGGCTTATAACAGCACTATGGTCTTTTCAGACTATTGTGGAGGTGAGGTTTGCTCCATCTTGGAGCCTTTATGTGCCAGTTTCAAACTCATTTGTCTGGTGTGTCATCCAGGTGAATCAGCCCAGCTTTGCTTTGCTCCTGCCTGCTCCCTGCTTTTGCTGTTTTGCTTTTTACTTTTGCTTTTCTGTAACAAGCAGGTGCCAACAGCCCTGTTGCTTCTCCAGCTGCCCTCCTCTTCCTCCTCTGTTCCCACCAGTTGACTGTGCAACAGGACCTGGGGAGGGAGTGCTCCCCCAGCCCCAGCTGACACTTTCTGGCCTGATGGCTTTGTGAGTGGCTCTAGAGACAGCTGGTAGCTTCCTGGGCTGCAGAGACATGCACTGCTCATAAATAAAACCTGACTGTCAGTCCTGTTGCCTGGGTGTCTGTCTGTCACCTCAGCCCCCAGAGTGGGGGGAAAAATAGGGATTAACAGAGGGTTGGTTCCCAGCAGGGTGCCCAGAGCTGGGTGCCCAGCTGAGTGCACCTTAGGACACATCACCATGTAGGGCTGGGCTCCTGTACCACTGTGGGCCTCCTGAGTGGGGAGATGGTCTCATGAGCCACTGCACAGGGACTAGTGTCCTCTCACAGCTGCTAGACCACCCTTTCTGGCCATGTTTTTGCCACACCACAGAGGTGGTCCTGAGGGGGTGTGACCCTGAGCCTCCCTGCCCGTGGACGTGTGCTCAGGTAGAGGGTTCAAGAGCTCAGTAGGTTTGCATTCACACCAGAAATCTGGGTTCACACCAGTGCTAGGAGGGCTTGCCATGCTACCCATGGTGGCTTTTGGAAATTCCCATGGGGAGAAAAGTTCTTCCATTCTCTCTGCCCTATGTTTGCAAGCAAAGAAGACCTCATGGGGAGAGGTTTTAATGGGAAATTTTCTCTGGATTGATCCAAATACCAGTCTTGTGGTTGGTGAACAAGGTTTGTTTTTTGGAAATCCTTGCAGATGTGAACAGTATAAGCCTTGAATGCTGACCAAGAAGGACATAAAGGGAGGTAGGTGCTACTTGCATTCATGGGTCAGTAACTGCTCTCCTGGTGCTCTTGATGTCTTACACGCTCAAACGCTCTGGGATCATGGGTTTGGATGTACGTGTGTAGTCATTTAATTCCTCTGTGCCTGTGTTTTCTCTTTTTTAAATGAGGTTAATGATATGGAAATTCTTTTAAAGAGGTCTAAGGGACTGCTACAGTTTGTTGTGATGAATCTTGTTATCCTGCCTTAGGTACCTATTTGTGCAGCAGAAGGCATCAACTTCTGCATGCCAGGAACAGAAAGAAGGTAATGGTTTGGATCTTGGAATCATCAGCAAATCCTTATGCCTTTGGTAAGAAGTAAATTCCTGCCTTTTAACCAAACAGTGCAATCTGGATGCCTTATGATGCTTTAAAAAATAATAATAATAAAAAAAACCCAACAACAAACAACAAACCAGTGGGGTGAAAGCAGGCTCCCCAGCAGTGGCAGGGGTGCAGTGGGGCTGCCAGGAGACAGTTTGCAAAGCGAAGAAATAAGACGCCAAGTGAGAGCCACTAGCGAGCTGCTTCCAGAGGGCAGGGTATAAATAGACTACAAAGGGATTTGGTGTCAGAGCAGCACTCGCACCTTCCTGCTGCCCAGCCCGGCAGGCGTGAGTGGGGAAATGCAGCTGAGCCGAGCTGACGAAATCTGCTCTGGGATTTAAGCGCGTATGGATAACGTAATGACAAGATAAGGCATTTATCAGCCCGTTATGGTCCTCTGCCTGTCTGCAGTGGGTTTGCTCTGCAGCACTGACTGGCTGTAGCAGGTGGCACTTAGATGGACCTAATATTTGCTAACCCCCCAGCCAGATCCTGGAGCCGCTGGCTCCTGCCTTGACTGCCCAGACTTCTCCTACACAAGTCTGTTGCCATCCTAAAAAGGTGCCCTGCTTGTCTCGGCTCTATCCCTGGTAATTTATGGTCACATCTGCCATGTGCTGCTCTGGGTCTGGGCTCATCCAGCCCCAGCGGCTGCTCCTGCAGGATGTGTCCTGCATGGGGGGGTGGCTTGTCCTCCTGTCCACCGGGTGTGCCTTGTTTGGGCTTTTTCTGCACTGAGCCCCTCCTGGCTGGGCTGTGCTTCCCCCTGAGGTGCTGTTGTCCTAGATGCTCCATTTCTAGCCTATTTCCCACCTCCTTTCATGATGGGAACAAAACCAGCATCCTAACAATGGTATGGACGTGATGGGTTGTTGAAATAATGTTGTTTTCCCATAGCAGCACCCATGGTACAGGGATACTGTTTCTTAAAATACTAAGAGTGATGCATCAGGAGGCAGTAAGTCTCCTCCAAGCTTGCTGGCTATTTTCAAAACCACCATAATCTTCATAACATTACTCATGGCAGCACTTTGCTTGTGCCTTTCAGGCAGCTTTCTCCCATTCGGAGCCTGGGTTTGTTTCTTAGTTTTCTGCTGGGGTTGGCAGGTTTTGGCTCTCATGATGTGTGTGTCCTGCCTCAAGTAGCTTGCACGGATGCTGTAAAGCACTGCTATAAAGACTACAAGAACTTGGTGGAAATGGGGTGTAAACAACAGATACAGGCTGAGAAACGAAAATGAGTGGAAAGACCCATCACAAAATCTGTTTGATGGAAAATCAGCCCAACTGCAAGAGTAAGAAAAGCCCAGGTATGTATATGCCAGTGTAAATCCACACTGGCTTTCTCCATGGGAGAGGCATCTGCGGGGGTGTGTGGGGCTGCTGGGACTCAAGCGAGCTCAGCTGTGAGGGTGCTGCAGGCTGCAGTGTTAGGCAGGGACAGACAGGCTGACAGCAGCATTTGGGGCCAAGAGCACAAAGCAGGGCTGCTCCCCTGTCTGTCGGCCATGTGAAATTCCTGGGATACGGAGGGTCTTTTGTGTGGGGATCAGCTGTCGGCCGGCTGCCTATTTTTAGAGTGGCAGATCCTGTGCTAAGAAAGGGGAAGGCTGATGGTGAGAGGTGTGCAGGGACGCTTGTGTGTGCCTCTAGACAGAACTCACCTGTGCTCCTGTACCACAGGTAGTGTTTTCTGCTGTCATATATACCACTCCATCCCTGGACGCAGGTGCAAAACTGAGCAGAGACTCAGCATTTATGTAGAGTTGTGTCTGCTGATGGGTTTGGCCAGCTTCTTGCAGAAATTAAGTGGGATAAAATAGCAGCACTTCTGTGCATAGGTCTCTGATGTGTCCTCTCCACTGGCTGACTTCAGCCTGAGCCTAAGGGCAGGGAGAGAGAAATCTCCAGAGGTTTAAAATTTTCTCAGGGTTTGGGAAAATAAGTGGCCTTGCAAAAAGTTGTGGTGTGGGTGTTGGTTTTTTTTTTTGGTGGTTGGTTTTTTTCAAGAGATCTTTCCATGTTGTGCTTGAAGGGAAGGCTGTGTGTGAGCACAGCTTGTATCAGACACCAGAGAGTCCAAGCCAGATGTCTGAGGACGTAGTAAATGGAGTTTCATAAACTCCACTGCTCAACAGCTGTGTACGACAACACGTATCTTCCTGTGCCAGTGGCTCTGTTCTGCGTAGATGGACTTGTTCTTTTATGACCAGGTGTATGGAAGTGCATCCACGTGTACAAATACAGCTTTTCGGGGTTTGTTCGCTTGTCTCCAGGCATGACCCAAAAGCTTTGCTTAAATATAGCCTAAGACAAGTCACTCATTGAGTGAAACTAGTCTTTGCGTATTTTTCTAGTGAACTTATAATGATGTTTTTTCCACTAACTTTGCACACTGATGATGCTGGGGGAGAGGAAAAGAGCCCATAGCTGCTCTTTTTATAAGAAAGCCTTGCAAGCGCTCCGACGTGGAAATGTCTCTGCCAGCAGTACACACATTTTCTTTACATGTGCTAAACTGCTTGAGATACAGCTGAATTTCTTTAAACAAAAGGCATTTGTTTAAAAACATTTTGATGAAAGTGTTGCAGATGGATTTTTTTTTTTTCCATAGGAAGCGAACACTTATGAAAGTGTCTTTACCTGATGTGGGCTTCTCAGTTACATAAAATTTAAATGTACATGTTCCTTTCTTTTTGATTTTTCTTACAAAAATGTTTGGTTTGTTTTGCTATTAAAAAAAAATCCGTATTTTTCTTTTTGTCCTCTTTTCAGTAGATAAAAAGAGAAAACAAGTACAAAGGAAAGCCCTGCAGCAAACCACCTGCCTCCCAAACTCATTGCTGAACAACCTTACATTCTGAAGGCTGTTTCGAAGGCCCTTTCCTGTGGAAGGATGCTCTCTACTGTGCCCAGCCCCGATTAGAAATTAGTATTCTTGGAAAGGATTTCCTAAAAAGGAAGACAATTGCCATGTCTCCTAATGCTTCTCTAAAAATACACAAGGTCCAGGTTGATCAGAGTGTAGAAGTACAGCAATGTGCTATTGTGCTGCAGTTTGGAGAGCCACTTGGTGCAACTTGGAGCAAAAGCAAGGAAGACTGCAATTGCTTTCATTTGCTAGTTGCATCTGTTGCCTGTCAGGGCTGGAAAAATACAAAAATAAGAAAACCTTTGCTCTCAGGCTGCAGTAATTCCAGCAGCAAGTGAGCCCTTGGATTTTACCTGGTGTAAAAGGTTATTTATCAAAGGAATGACAAATGCCTGTAATGCTGGGATGCAGCGGTGTTATCTTGATTGCCAAAGCCATGTGGGATATAGCTCCCCACTCTCCTGCTCTGGGTGGCAGCACTTGCTGTCAGCACTCTGCGGTGTTATTTTTTTTCATGGAAATCTGGATTTGTGGAATGATGGAGGGGATGTGCTCTTTAAAAGCTCTGCTTTGAGGTTAATGTGCCTGTACCTGTTCCTAGCTGATGGGAGAGCAGCACCAATGATGCAGTTTCTCAGAGGCTCCTGAGCACCAGTGCGGTGGTTTCAACCTCCTGTCAGTTTTATTTTCTTGCTGGTTTCTGCCCCTATCCTGGAATAAACATATGTATGTATACAAGCCTGGAAAGAGGAAGTCTGCACCTAAAAGCTCTCCTGCATTGAGCCAGGAGCTCCTGGCACACACATTTTCAGAGTAACTTCTGCAAGAAGTGGTACTGCCTGGACACCCTTCCAAGCGCATGCAGGGTCACAGTAAAGCGAGGTGCGCTTCGACAGCCTGCCACTGAAGTCCTGACACATGGAGATGTGATGGTCCTGGCTCACTGAACTGCTCTGAATAATGCCAGCAATTGAAAACAGCAACAGGGGGAAATGAGAACTTCAGGACAGCAGCAACTCTTCTTTAAAAAAAGAAAAAAAAAAAGACAAACCAAAACAAACCCAAAACAAACCCACCCCCCCAAATCCCAAGCTTGGTCTGGGCAAAGAAACAGCGAGGGCTTGCCAGTGCTTGTGGCTCGCAGAAAAGTCTCAGCGATTGCAGAGCGGTGGCCAGGGTGTTACATTTTTTTACTCTAAATGAGGTTAATGGAAGTTACATGTACTCAAATCCCCATGCACTACGTTGAAAATGCAGGAGCTAGCAGTGGTTATTTATTGATTTCATTTTGTACCTCTGGCTCGCATGAGTTTGAAACTCGAGTTTGAAAGTAAGACAGCAGCCGCCTGCGTGCATATACGTATTAGAGGGAGGGGGAGAAAGTGTCTGTGTGAAAGCAGAGAACGTGGGGCTGGCACTCTAGGAAGTTTGCAATTCCCAGGTTTGGGGATTTTTCCAGGCACCAGTTCAGATGGTCCATGGGGGGCCCTGCCTCTATGTGCCCATCCGTCCTCAACCATGCGGCTGTTCTGGGCAGCTCGTCTCTGCTTCGCCTGCAAGCTGCCTAGGGTTGCAAAAATTGGCAGGGCAAGGAGGGGCAGAGAGCCACTGGGTAAACTTCACTGCACCGGGCCACTGGGTCAGAAACCCAGGGGAAAAAGTAAACTTGAGTCAACTTAAAAGGTTGATTTTTATTTTTTCTTATTTTTCTCATCTTTCTAGTTTTTCAGAATCTCAGCTCATGAAACTTGGCTGTTCCTCAGGATGGAGGAGGGCGGCGTCTGGTTTACATGCAACAGTCGGTACCCACGCATGCCCAAAACATCTGTCATCGGTGGAAATGAGCATCACTCTGGCAAGGCTCTTCTTTCTTTGCAGTAAAGAACAAGCGAATTTGCTTATTTGTGGTTAATGCTTGTTCCAGATGGCCAGAAATAATACATGACACACAGCCCCACCATTGCCCAAACTACTGAAGTGCTGTGGAACATGTTTGCGGCACAAAGACAAGCTGGGGAGATTGTTTAACTTACTGGTCTCCAGTTTGAAGCGATTCCTTCAGCCACAATATAAATGCAGCCTCCCAGCAAGACTAAACTTTCTCATAGAGGAGAGCAAAATTTGCAGAGAAGAGCTGTGCTCCTCTGTCCTCCTTCACTGATGGCTTCCATGCCATCATCTTGATGGCCACTTTGAGGCCAGCATTTGCCACTGATGCAGATACAGATGCTTCAGTGAAGCAGATACTCCACTTGCCACACTTTGTCTCTTGTGTTGATGCTGTGAAGAGGTGGCTTGTATGCACTTGTATGTCATACCTATGTGCCACATGTATATGGGAAGTTTTGCATGGGGTAAATGCTTTTGGTGAAGCTTGGCCAACTTTTCTACCTGTGCTGCTGCTAAAACTCATGTGAATGGGGGTGGACTTCTCAATGCCTCAGTGTTGATTCGATTTACCACCCCCCTTGCTAATTCAAGGTGGTTTTTTTGTTTTTGTCACGCAGACAAAGCCCTAACCTGCCAAAAACTTTCTGTGAATTTTACAGGACTGGAGTAGAAGTCTCCAGAGGACTAAGTCTGCCTTCCTGCTCTTCAGTTTGCCTGGTTAGATCTGTTCTGAGGTGAGAAACCTTCTCCTGCATTATGAACCGCCTTTCTGGCAGTGGTGATGTGGTGTGAGCGTAGGGAGCAGGGGGGCTCTGGATGTGCACCTTTGGGCTGTGATGCCCACCTTGCTAAGGAAATGAGTGAATGGCTTTTCTGGCCCTCATGCCCAGTGCAAGTCTCCTCTCTCCTGTTCTGGAAAAAGTGGCCCAGAGAGGGGTGCAGTGTTATAAAAGTGGCTGCGAGGAGAGAGAATGGGGCAAAGCTAAATACCATCAGTGTCTTATCCTTGCAGAGTAACAGCATTTATGGTGACCTGCCCTGCATCTCAGCAGCCATAAAACACAATTATTTTCTGGGTTGCCCTTAAATGAAGAAGCACTTTCCTAGTGGAGCCCTACCCTTCATGCCCTGGCCCTGTACTCTGCTAACTGGGCATGATGTCCAGCCATGGTGCCCCTGGCAGCTTCCAGAAACCTATTTCCTATATCACCTCATGCACAGCCCCCTTGCAGGCAAAGGGTTCGTTGCTAAGATGGAGCTCTGCCTAATTAAGAGTAACAGCATCTTCTGCTGCAGGGAGATTTGTTTTTGGGAATCTATCACTGAGGAACATGACCATGAAAAAACAGCCTGGGCTGGACTTGGGACCCTTTGCTCCAGCCTGGCCCCTGAGTCCTGTCTCCTTTGACTCCCAGCTGAGCCCTGCCCTGTGCTGTGATCCAGGTGACTGCCAGACTGTCTCAGATATGCTTCCAGGTTGGAGCAAAAATGAGGTGAAGCCTCCAGGTGCGTTATGGTTTTGACCCCAAACGATATGCTGACTGCATCAATTAGGAGTTGGCTCAGGCTTGCTGGAAGCTCAGCCCAGGTTTGCTTGAAATTCAGCCTAATTTCTCCTGAAAGTGAAGCTGAGTGGGAGACGAGCGCTGTGTCAGGGAGGTGGTGCTTGGCAGGTCATGGCAGCCTGAAGAGCTGTAGTTTATCAGCAATTATCAGCCCACAAAAGCAGCACTGCCTGTATTTCCAATTTTTTGCCTATAGAGAGCCATACAGATGATGAACAAAGATGCCCTTCGCAGGTTGGAAGGAACTGGAGGTCAGCAGCAAGAATCCTGGCTGCCTATAGATCTGAACACAGTTGGGCACCTGAACATTCTCCCTAGTTGTTCCCGCTGGGAAAATCTTTATTTCCCTTATTGCTGCCTTACCACGTAGGTGCTGTGTTTCCTGGCCAGTGCCTGCACCAGCTCCTTCTTGTCCTCTGCAGGACTGCAGTGAGAGACAGACACAGAGCCATGTGGACCCTCGTTTCCCAGAAATTAAGAAGAAAAATGATGCAAAAGATTGAGAGAGGCTTGCTGCTCTCATAGTTAGCAGCTGTGCCCTAAAATGGCCTGTAATTTGAAGGGTCAATCTATATTTCCCTGATGAAAGTAAGCAGCCAAACTGAGGGAAAGCTTGCAAGCTGAAAAATTGAGCAGAGCTGGTAAGTCTTCCTCTGTTGGTGGGCTCAGCCTCAAGACTCTTATCAGGCTGGGGCTTTCAAGAGGAGGTGTAAGGAAATGCATGGGTTGGGGGGCACCCACAGAAACAGGGGAGTTTGGTTTGTATTGCTTCAGTGCAGGGAATGGGCACCCAGTGCTGTGTGAAGGGTGCTAGTAGAATCAGGGGCTGCTGGGTGCCTGGGGCAGAGGGGGCCAGTGGTGTCTTTTGGCAGCTCTCACCCCAGCAAAGCCCCTTCAAATTCCAGGCAAGCTGTTTCCACAGTCTGCTTTCTGCAGTAATTTTGATTTTATTGCCTTGGGGAGAGCGTTCCTGCAAACAAGTGAAATGCAGGCGGGGGTGATAAAAGGTGCAAATTGAACTGGCCTGATGTGGTCCCTGGGAAGCAGCAGTGGATGAAGAGACTTCCCACTCTTTTACAGCTCTTTCCTCTTTGTAGTAAATTGAGCTTGAGGTGTTACTGCAAGGAAAACAGTATTTTTTTGATGGCTCCATTACGGTTGTGACTGTCCCCTGCGGAGAGCCCTATGGACTGGTGTTTTCTCTTCATTACACCTCACTTTGCTAAGACTTCGTTTCCTGCTGGCAGTCTCGTATCCTCCATCTCTGTTTTCTTTTATTTCCCAAAAAAACCCCAAAGGTAATTATTTTCCTCTTGCACTCTTGCTTATCTCCCAGAAGGCACCTTCCTTACCATTGGAGAGGTGCAAATGTGAAGTGGGCAGCAGGGCACTCTTGAGCTCTCACTCCTGGTGCCTATGGGCCCCTTAGATCTAGTCTTTACCCCTTTTTCTGGAGGAAAATTTTGGAAAGGAGGAGGGAAGGAAGGAGAGGACCCTCTACCTATCTATGCCCAGGAGATGCAGGATCTGATGCCGCACCACATCTCTGACAGGAACTATAGGCCTGATGGGACACGTCCCTCACTTGCCTTTGGCTTCTCTTCAGCTTGGGATCCTAGCAGATGCTGCTCAGCCTTTCCACAAATGTTTAGGAAAAAGAGCCAAAGTTAGGCTCTTCTGGCATCATTTCCACAACAAATCCCTGGCTCCCAGGGAAGACAGATGTTATTAACCCAAGCTGAGTCCATGGGGGGTCCGCAGGCTTGTGCCAGAGGCTACTGCTGGGGGCTTGTCTCCAGTTGGTGGTGCAAACTGGGGAAGGAGATAAAGGCAGTGGCTCTCCTCCCATTCTTCCCAGCTATGGTTGTCCATGAAGAGCTGAAATCTCAGCTGTTGCGATGATCAGACAGAGTAGTAGGAGTTCCCCTCCCTTCAGGGCTATCCGCTTTCCATTTAGTGAGATTAAGGTCTGACCGTCCATCCCTGCTCACTGTTTGCCTGGCCTTCCTCAATTTGGCAGTGCTCCTTGTTACTTGTTTCTCCTCTTTGAAGGTCTGTGCTCCACCCTGATGAGGGGCTCCTGGTTTTGGAGGCAAGAACGTCATTACCGAGCCCTGTCCAGGCTGCGAAGCTAACATTAGACAATGGGGAGGTGACTCAGCTCCTTCAGTACATGTTTCCATGTTCCCAGCTGCTGTAGGAAATAAACAGTAAGTGGTTAACATCAGTAGAAAGACACGTATAGAAGAAAATATTGTCCTAACAACATTAGATCTATGGTTTCAGTTGGTCAATGGCAGGAAATTTGGAATTAAGGACAGATGCTTGTCTTGCACTTCTCCATTTGCCTTGGGAAATAAAAATAATTCAGGCACAAAGTGAATGAAATGGCACTGGAAATGCCATATTACTGCATTTCCTGGCTTTTATGGCGGGGAATGAAGAAGGAAGAATAAATGAGGTCTTTTGTGTCCTTCAGTTCAAAGTGATGGCAACAAAATCCATCCAGGTCTCTGGAGTCAACAGAGACTGAGACCGGTTTTACTCAGTTTTATCATTGTGTTGTGTATCCAAGACACTGGAGAGGTTCTTCCTTTGGGGACAATTATTTTTGTTCTTTTAGTCAAGCAGTTTATTGGGCTAATTTTGGTTCAGCTCCACCGGGACTACTTGAATGCCAGAGAACAGGTTCAGTCCAGAAAAAGCCTCACATTTACTGAGGTACAGAGACTGTTGAAATTTAGAAGTATTTTCAGGTCAGAAACCAAAGCAAAGCAGCTCGGAGTCCACCACTTGCAGGCATTGTCTGGGCAGAGGATCTGAAACTCTTGCACTATGCCAATAGGTCTGTAAGTCACATGTGTTCCTACAGTGTCACCACCCAATGCTCTTGTTGAAGGCAAGGAGTGTTTGTTCAATGATCGACTTCATGGTTGTTGGTGGGACTGTCGCAGAACATGAACCACAGGATAAGGGCCAAGAAAGTCAACTGAAGGAATGGAATATTTTGTGGCAGGAATGAAACATTTTGTGGCCTTTAATCATCGGGAGACATGTATTTCTGGAAAAGGTGCTGGTTCAGAGTTGTTAGGCAATCCTGTTAACAAAAAGGTAACTTCTGTAGACTGGAAATGCCTTGTTTATTGTCAGTTCAACAGTGAACCTGGGTGACTTCTATGAACAGCCCATTTCAGGGTGTGTTTTGGTTGGTTCCCAAAACCCAAGAGAGGGAATAAACAGGTCTGAAAAGGATATTGGCTCAGTCCTGGGTCAGGGATGCTGCTTTCTCCCTACAAGTCCCAGTACAGAGGAGGGGTTGTTAAGACTGGAAGACAGATAGACACCAATACCCAAAAGACCTTCAGACTGGAAATGTGGTGGGTGCGTTACATTGTTTGCTCTTTATCCTCTTTTCTGAAGAACAGCCAGTGGACATGTGGAGATTATGTTGTTAGCTGAATGAACAAATGAGATCAATGTTGAGCTGGTTCATTCTTCTACCCTCCACCTGTCTTGGAATTCATTATCGCCTTGGAGCTAACTGAAATAACATGGGGATCAGCCGCACTCAGTACTGTTTCCTCTGTCCCAATTTCTTCATAGCAGCACATTTGTCCATGGAGACCACCACACAAACACATGCATGCATGTGTGGGCAGAGGAAAGGAGACAGACTTCCCCAAACCAGGTTTTCTTCTAAGACAGCTTGGTCACGCCAGGATCCCAAAACACACGGCTAGCACCCATCATAATTCCTTTTTACCAGAACCAAGAAAGGCTGAGGGACGTTAATTTCGTTTGCCTGTAT
This sequence comes from Mesitornis unicolor, assembly GCF_000695765.1. NCBI lineage: Eukaryota > Metazoa > Chordata > Aves > Mesitornithiformes > Mesitornithidae > Mesitornis > Mesitornis unicolor. Next base: position 59,136 of record NW_010197140.1, on the reverse strand, counting down.
GTATGTGCACGCACATGCAGTTATTTAAATTCATGTATGTCCGTGGGGAAGGTCTGAGCCTGGTCTTGTCTGACTTTTGGACACAAAAAGTTGGTTGAATTGTAATGCAGGTCTGCTACAGTCCTGAGAACAGCCTTTCTGTGGCCTGCTCTCCTTCTTGCTAGGGTCAATTAGAGGAGCTGTAGGACCCACCCTTGAGGCCCCTCTGCTCTGCCACCACACATTGGAGGTGCCAGCCTGAACTGGAGCAGATGATGGAAGAGTAGCTGTACGTTTCCAGATGCCAGGAAGGTTGGAAGCAAGCCTCCCTCCATCAGGAAGCATCTGATTTCCCTGCAAGTGTTACAGAGGATCCAGCCTGTCTTGTATGTCCCTCTGGATGTCCCACAGATGTTAAACTCACAACTGAGTTTCAGTGGTATCTGCTGGCAGGGAGCACTCTGCCTTCATGCAGGGTGGCAGATAGGATGTGACATTTGAGTCTGTGGGTGGCTGGTGAGATAACTCGAGGCAGTGCATGGAGACACCCATCTCCTTTGTAATCAGTGGAGAGCAAGTGAGCTCCTACATGAGCTGAATCACACAGCAGTCCACCAGAACCCAGGGGGATCCTCAGTGTGTGGATGCTGCACATATTTTATGTGTAACACCAACTTTCCTCCATGCTGGCCCTACCTGCAGCTGAGCAAGGTTGTGGCCGAGAAAAGTGGTGAGGTCCTGGAGAGCAAAGCCAGCACCTGGCTCCCATGCTGGCACGCTATGTGGGTGTGTTACACTCCCTGCCAGCGCAGAGGGCTGAGATCTGCTTCTTCTGCAGCTCACAGCGTGGAGATTTTGGTATGCAATTTGCACGGATCTGGGAATTTGGCTGCCCCTGGGTCATGATATCTGAGGCACGGGTCCAAACAATTGAAGTGCGTGCACTCTGTGGCCACTTGGAAAACGCTGCCGATGGAGCCAAACTCCTTCCTCCAGCTTGCATGGAAACAAGCCACTAATTTCACTGGCAGTTGAATGTGCATATCCGAGGGCAAAATTTGGCCAGAAACTTCAGTATAACCACCCCCCCCCCAAAAAAAAAATAAAAATGGGGAATCGCAAGTGGCGTTTTGCAGAGAAAGAAAAGGGGGGCAAAAATAGGAATCAAAGCACTGAAAAGCTTTCCACTAACAAAACTCTTCTGAGTTCTTTAAAAATCACGACGGCTATTGATGGCTAAAAAATAAAAGAGGACTGCATATCCTCTTGAATTTATTCTGGTCCCAAAGGACAGCCCCTGGCATTTTTTTCTGGAAGAAACTCTTGAGTTAAACACGTTGTCCAATGTGGAAAGATACAGAGCATGTCATAAAAATAATTTGTAATATGTTCTGGGAGACACACCAGTGCTGTCAGGGCTGGGGAGCTGCTTAGCTTCACTTTGATTTACAGATAAATAGTGTGTCTGGGGCTCCCAGTTGATGACTGCACGGGTGAGCTTGCGATTACGTGCTGTGTTCTAACTCCATGGGATTAACTGGGACCACCTGGAAGCACGGCAGCAAAAGCGACCTTCCTGGTTGCACAGAGTATTAAGAGCTTGCATAAAAAGATGGGGCTCAGGTTGTCCCATCATGGGACTGGGGACACAGAGTAGCCTCAAAGGTAAAGAGGGTACTGCAAAATTAGGATTTTCTGGATATTCCCATGCAAGGCAGAGCTCTGTGTATTGAACATGGCTGTATCTGTCTGGTTTTTAACTGTGATGCATTTTTTTAGCATTTTTGGGGTTTCCTGCAGGCCATCGAGGCGAAGAATAAAAGCAGGTGCCCAGTTGAGACATCCTGATATTTTCTATGACGTAACAAAATCTGCATGAGGACATTTGCCCTTCAAGCCTGTGCTGCAGCAAAATAAATGCGTGGGTGGAGTGGCCTGGCAAGAGAGGGGATGGTGTTTTATGAAATTACTGTGGCAGCAGGTGATTACGTTTTGGGCAATGCAGCAGTTCACACTGGCCCTAGTGATTTTATTTTTTCATTGGCTTCTGTGCAAAGGTAACTCATGCAGAATGGTTAGCTGGGGCTCTGATAGCCATTAATTACTGGGCTTTCCCTCTGGAAATGGCAGGCACTTTTCACAGTGGTGTTGTACTTCAGCATAGGGACTAGGACACAGCATGAGTATGTTTCAAGTATGAATAAACATTAGCCTTTGGTACAAGGTGGATTCGGGAGAAAAACTGGGATTATAGAATAGAGGAGGACAGCCTGGAGGATATGCTATGGAAAACAGCTTTGCACTGGATTTTTTTAAATATGTCCCAACAAGGATATGAAAAAAAGTACAAGTTGATCTGCTGAAAGGGTTATAATATTGAGGAGAAAACCTCATGTCCTGTACATGGAAAGAGAGGAAAATAAGTTCTGTGTGTGCATGTGGAGAATGGGGGTGAGGTGAATGTAGCTTGTAAGAGCAAGAGCTGCTTACAAGTGGTATTTCACCACGTTGTCTTATATCACTTACATGGCACAGGCCAGCTCTGCCCAGGAACGTGATGGCATACGTCCTTGCCAGCAAAAAGAAGCTTTAGAGTTCTTGGCCAGGGTTCAGTTTCTGAACCCAGCTCCAAATGCTCCCAGACATGCAGCAGGTTTGGATCCCAATCTCTACCTTGCTGCAGTCTGACTTTTCCAGCTCTGATCTTCAGCCTGTGACTTCTGTCTCCTGCTCCCAGTTTTGGCCAGGGAGGTTAATTCTTGGCCCTGCGGCTTGCATGTGAGTGTATGGCGGTGGGGACATGTGTGCTGCCTCTGCTCTTTCCCAGGCAGGTGTGTTGCACTGAGGCCAGCATGACATTTGCTAAGGTTACTGTTGTTGGTTCAGCTTCTGCACTCGTATCTGCTGTGCTAATTCTTGGAGGGATTCTCCTTGTTTGATTTCAGGCAAGGAAACATGCAATTGAAAATGAGGACCTCTTTCTCAGCCTTCAGAAGTGAACAGAGATCCATGGGAGAAATGCAAGTTCATTGCAAGAAAGCGTGAATAAAGCTGAGACAGCACCACCTTCTGCCCCTTGCTGCCAGTGATGCCACAGGCTTTAGAGACCTAATGCAGGAGGCTGTGACTGGGAGGAGGCATTTCAGGAGACACTTCAGGTTTCCAGGGATTAGAAAGTGGTGTGTGAAAGTGCCCCTTCAGCCCCAAGACAGCAAACCATCTTTATGATCATGTTCTTTTGGCCATTGGTGGTGAAGGCAATTTTCACCCAGCTTGGCCATGCCTTGGGCAAAGACTGTCTTGTTTTTACGCCAAGCCAACTGCACGCCAACTTTGTTTGCTGTCCCCAAATTGCTGCGCTGGACAGAAGAGCAGAGAGCTGGTGCTTAGCCACTCCTGCTGTGCCACCCTGACTTTAGCAGCCCTTAATGCAAGGGGCTATAAGGGACAGGGGAGCTGGAGGTGGCTGGTTTAAAAAATCCAAGGGATAATCAATGTGCTTCTGCATGAAACTGCCATGGCTGCAGCCATGGAGGCTGAAGGTCTGGGCTTTGGGCTCTTTTTTTCCCCCTAGCATTTCCACTTCTTGCAAATGGCCACCTTGGAGGGATTTGTCAGCGGGTTGCTATTCCAGGCAGGTTTCTGGTCACTCCACCTTTTGTGAAGCTCCTCTGACTCCAGCCATGGGTACCCTCCTTGGAGTGGTAGGCTGCAGCTTGGAGCAGGAGCAGCCAGATGCAGGGCATGCTGGATGTGCAAGCTATGTCAGCGAGACCTGAGGTAACAGGGTGGGCACTCACTGCCTGCCTTCACCACGGCTGTCAGCATCGCTGACATTAAAATCTGAGCAATGATACCTTTCCTCCCCCTTTCATTTTTTTTTTTTCCCTCCTCCTAAAAAGACTCAGAGTGTGTCCCTTCCATTGGTCTCCTCTCCACCAGCTTACCTCCCTCCTTGCCCTCAATTCAAGACAGCTGCCAGGAAATATTTCTGCTCTTTGGCTGAAGTGAAAACATATGGATGTGGAGGGGGAAAGAAACTGCACCATTTGCAACTTAATTACTGCCACCTCTGGGAACTTGAGTCAAGGTAAGGGGAGTGCTGTGTTAAGCATATGGGTGCATGTGCATACGGGGTTGGGAGACTCTCAGAGATGGTGGCTCCAGCTGGAGGTGAAGAGCCACAGCCCTCAGGTGGTCCCTGTGAGGAAATGGGGGTTCCTCCTCAAGTGTGGGCACTGGTATATCCCCTGTTCCCAGACCACTGTGGTAAGACAGGTCCCCTCTTCCCAGGGATGGGTGTCTGTGCCCAGGAGTGGCAGCAGAGCTGAGAGGGCTCTGTGAGGAGAGGTGGGAATGGCTCCAGGCACAACTGGTTCCAGCTGGTTCTGGCAGCTGCCCACAGTTCGGCCCCTCTGCTCTGCTGGTGTGGTGCCTTGGGGAAATGGAGGTAAGAAAGGAGAAAAATGCTGGGAAATAGAGAGGAACAAGGGGAAAAAGTGAGTATCAGCCCTGTGAGCATTGGGGTGCACGTGGAGGAGAAGGAGGGGGAGATTGAGGCTGCTCTCTGTGGAGATGGCATGGCAGAGCAGGTATGCACTGGTGCACACTGGGGAAAGGGCTTTAATTTTGCCTTTGTTTCTCACCATCCAAATTAATTTTAATTGGCAATGAACTAAATTAATTTTCCCCAAGTGGAGTCTTTTTGGCCTGTCACCAGTGAAGGATCTCCCATCCTTGTCTCCACTCATGAGTTTCTTCCTCCTGTTTTCTCCTTGTCCTGCTGAGGCGAGGAGAGTGAGGGTGGGCAGTGGGCAGATGGCCATTATTGACCTGCCGTAGCCTGCTCTTGGGTCGTATCTAAATGATACAAGGAAGAGGAGGGGAAACAAGCACAGAAATGTGGGTTTCATCTAGGCAGCTGTGGGTTTAAGTGACAGACCTTGAGGTGTAGGCTCAAGCCCTGCAGGTTGCTGGGTCCGCATAAGGCTTTTAGTTTAATTTCTTCATTGAAAGCGAGTTAAGGGAAGTGGTTGGGTGGGTTTTCAGTTTCAGAGCACTAGGTGCTTTGATGAAAAAATGCATAGGTTTGGTGCTGAAGCTTCTGGGTTTCTGTAAGAAATTTTTTTAGAAACCCTGAAACACGTTACTTAGTTGGGGCAAAAATGCATTTTGTTCAAGTAAGGAGGAAGAAAAGCTGTTTTGACACTTGCAACTGATGACATATTTTGTGAGACAGCCTGTTTTGACTATAGGACATTTGATAGAAATGTACAAAGTTAACTGAAGATAATATAATTTTACTGCTATTGTGATGTGAATTGAGACACAGCTATGCCAAGAAAGGTATCCTTCCCTCTGGTTTATTGTAGGATCGCATATCGCTTATGACTGTGCAGATTAGCTGGTTTTGGGTTAAAAAGTGATATTGAAGACTGTTTCTTTGGATAATTCATTGTGGTTTTGTCCTAGTGAGTATGGGACAGCTTGTTGGGCTGTTTTGCTGTTAGCATAGCCTTTTACCAGGAACAATATTTAACTGCTTACTGTCTACTCTTCTAAAACCAGCTCCCCACAACACCACTTGCGTGGCTCTTTGAAAGGGCAGCCCCAAGAGATCAGCCAGATGAAGCTATTTATGAAATAGGGAAGGGAAGGAGGCTTTGATCCACAATGGATGCTTCTTGGGCAAGGTATCACACACACACAGAATCACACACAGAATCGCTCGGTTGGAAAAGACTTCTGAGATCATCACGTCCAACCGTTCCTGTCTACCCACTAAACCATATCCTTAAGTACCTCATCTACCCGCTCCTTAAACACATCCAGGGATGGTGACTCCACCACCTCCCTGGGCAGCCTGTTCCAGCTTCTGACGACCCTCTCAGTAAAGAACTTCCTCTTTATCTCTAACCTGAACCTCCCTTGGCACAGCTTGGTGCCATTTCCCCTTGTTCTATCCCCATCACCTGGGAGAAGAGACCAGCACCCACCTCTCTACAACCTCTCTTTAGGCAGTTGTAGGTGGTGATGAGGTCTCCCCTCAGCCTTCTCTTCTCCAGGCTAAACAAGCCCAGTTCCCTCAGCTGCTCCTCATAAGGCTTGTTCTCCAGAGCCCTCCCCATCCTTGTGGCTCTTCTCTGAACACGCTCCAGAATCTCAACATCCTTCTTATAGTGAGGGGCCCAGGTAGGGTGGAAGTGGAATAAGGTATCGGGCTGCTGCTGCAAACTTGACCCTGTCTTTATGGGGGCAGAGCAAGAAAAGAGACTCGGTGACCCTGGTGTGTGGCAGGCAACAGCATGGCATTAACAAGTAGGTAAATATGCATGCTGCTGAGATCATACCATTCATACAAATTGCAGACAATTAATATAAATAGCAGGGGTAAGAGCTCCAAGACAGGGCAGGATTTTTCAGCGGCTGTTGCCAGCAAAGGTCTGCGAGGACTCTCACTGCTGCTGAGCGTTGCTGAGCCACGTCTTACTTAGACATAGCAGTATGGTCAGCCAATGTCTTTTGTCAGAAGCCATAACTGTCTTATTTCATTTTTCATTATTTCTTTCTGCATTTGGGCATATTTTTTATCAAAACCATCAGTTTTCTTTCATTTTTCCAAAAGCGCCAAACAAACAAGCCTTCAAAGTGAAACAAGCCTGATTTTTCTTTTCCCTTAGGAAACTTGTTTTCCATCTCTTCAGAAACCAGTTCTCACTGGTCCCTGCTGCTGGGCCTCTCCATCCTGCGTGAGGGGAGAATCAAATAGGGGCAGAGGCTGGGGGGGAGGCATTTGCAGCCTGAGTGTGTTTGGGAGTAGTTTTGGGTTCACTGTGCTGCAGTTCCCTCACTTTCCAAAATGCCAGTTTCTAGGGCGAAGGGATAATTGTGTGAGTTTGACTTGGATCCTGCTGTGTAAGCTCCCTGGTCCGCGAGGCATTTTTTGTCCAGTAGAGCAATAAGCATCAGCCCTGGAGCTCTCTTGCACACCTGCAGTTATTGCTCATAGTTTAACATGTCAGTCCTTCTGCATCTGTTACTTTTTCATGTCTGCTTTTGCATATGTAATTTGATTTACTCTGCTGAGGAGTCCAAGGACTTGGCCACAGCAGCACAGGAGTCAAAGGCAGAGCGTGTTAGGACGGCAATGTCCCTTGCGAAGTTGGCCAGGAAAACATTGCACGCCTGCAAATATTCCAAACAAACAGAGGGCAGTTTCAGAGGGATGTGGGCAGGGGAGTGAAACCAAACAAACTACTCCTTTTAAAATAATATATGGGCCTGGTCTTTGCTACTGTGGCTCTGTGCAAATTGTTTGGGCCTGAGCTGAAGTGGCTGTAAAGTGCAACCACTCAGATTTGATGGGGGATTACACTTTGTTGCTAAATGTGTGTCCTTACAAGAGGTAATGGGAAATGGAGACTCAGGAGATGCATGGGTACTGTTAGGCTACGTAGTGGACACCTGGTGGCAGATCTGCCTGTTTCTGCTGTTTGTTGCTCAACACCTTGGTTCTCCCATACAAGAAATGCACCTGGCTGAGCCTCTCTGTCCAGGTTAGCCACTGTGGTCCTGCTCTTGTGCAATACAGTACACATTGCAGGGCCCATCAAGGCCAAGTCTAGCCAAATGCTCTCAGCTGCAGCATTGGCTTTTAGAGGTGGGCATCTCATTAAGCCTTGCTGGAGTGATCTTGCCTATCTACAGCATGACACACAGTCTTCTGACCTTCCTTGCAAGCTCTGGCTGTCCATAGATAATGGCCTTAAAGAAGCTTGTTTTAAACTTTTCCTCAAAAAGCTCATTTCAGACCCATGGATATTGCTAGGCAGACAAAGCCCCTGAAAACACGGAGAAACCTTGGAAGGACACAGAGGCATTGCAATGTGATGGTTGTTCTTCTATCAGCATCAGACAAGGCATTAGGAGTGAAGGAGGCTCACTCAGTGGTGTCCCTAAGGGCTTCTCAGGTCTCCCTCAGCATCACTCACTGCCGTTCCCTGGATAAGAGATGGCACATGTCTCTTGGAGGTGTGAGGTGAACATGAGCAGGCTTTGAAATGATTCCCTGGTGACAGGAGCTTTTCCAGACCAGGAGGATGATGTGTTCATAGGCAGCTTGAGTTTTAGGACTGGCAAGGTTGGGTTTTGATAACTCCAGCTTGAAATGCTTTGTGGCTGACTGTTTATTAATCTTTTTTCGTTGAATGATAACCCTGGTCAGTTGTTTATCTTAAAGCAACTTACAGAGTAGCCTTGTCTCACTGAGGAGGAAAGGGATGAAGACTCAAAGAATGAAAGGTTATGCCAAGGGCAATCAAGCAGAAAAGTGGCAGAGATGGAAAAAAGACCAGGTTGTCTATCCATCAGGTCATATGGCCCTAGAACTATAGGTGGCTTGCAACAGAAAGGCTAAAAGGACCAAAAAAAACCTCACAGGTACTATGAGAAAGCCACAGACCCCCTATTCAAGACCACCCTATGCACAAGCTTACACCTGCCTCTGTGCAGATGATGGGCATCTTCCAGTGTTGTTTCTGTGGATGAATACAAGGAAGTGACCATCCCCAGGCATTGCACCTGCCTGCGAGATACAGTTTGTGTGTTGCAGCCTGGGCTGCTGTTTCTACCAGGTCTCCAAATTAGACACACGGAACAGGGCAGCTCAGAGACCTGCTCCCAGTCATATCATATCTGGGGGCTGCCTCAAGGCAGTTGCCACCTTGCCTTGCTACCCCCCCGACAAAGCAAATGACAGCTCATGCGTGTTGCTGTCAGTGGCAGCATTTTAACACCCCATGGCTGGGAGCAATGTTACTGTCCCATGTGTAACGTGCCACCAGCCAGGCCCTGGCTGTAACCTAAACCAGGGTTGAACATATCCTTGACTTCGCTCTGGCAGGAGAAGAGAGGATCTTGCGCCATTCCAATCTTTGCATGCACAAAAAGCAGCATGACATTAGCTTTTTAAAAATTATTTTTTATTTGGGGTAGTGTTAAACAGGTTAAGCAAGCATAACAGAGAGTCACCCTTGGAAAAGGCAACCTGAAAGGACTTTCCCAGGGAGACAAATCCCAAATCTGGCAGTTATAAAGGTGCTACAGCTGTCAGATAGGCTTCTAGGAAAAACAACAAGACAGTGGAGGCAGGGCTGACAGCTGAAGTGGTGCAGGTGATGGAAAGCGATGCTGCCTCATCAGGGACTGTAGTGACCAGCAGCCTCTCTTAGGTTGTAGAAAAAATTTAGAAATTGCATGCCAGAGCATGCTTTGGACAAAGCTGATTTGTGAGCTGAACGCACCAGGCTATCTACTGGTGAGTGCAACTGGAATTTCCATCTGGAAGGCATGACTGTCTGGCCCAGAAGCCAATGTAAAGTACAAATTGGATCTGGCTCTTTGTCAGAGTCTCCTCCCCAAAACGCAATAAGGACAGGGTGGTTATATAATATAAACCATTCTCAGTAATTTAGTGGTCCTGAAACAACAAACAAGCCGAGGGCGTAGAAAATGGTTTGTAGAAGAATTCAAAGCCGAAGGATTCAGGCTGAGGAATTCAGTCCATATGATCTGGCAGAGATGTGTGCTGCTATTCCTGTACGTCTTGAAAGGAAACTGCCACCAGATCCTCTGCTATTTTCTGTTCACAGGGCCCTACTGATAGGTGTGATATTTCAGCCTCTGCGCTAACACCCGTGCTCCAAACATGCAGGGACAGTTGTGTGCGCAGCCAGGCACTGTTCCCCGCTGCCGAGGAGGGGCACCGGTGGGAGAAAGCTCTCCCTGCACTGACATGCAGCAGAGTCCTCAAGAAAGGCAAACCAAGTCTCCACGGATGACATGGGTTATGGTGGCTTTGCCCTGATCATCACAAAGTGCGCGGTGCCGTACGTCACCTGTGCAGGATGCTGCCTGACGTGGGCAGGATGGGTGTTTGCAAGGTGGGTGGTCTGCTGACCCCTCTTAAAACAGAAGTGTGTTTTAATTCTCTTAATAGGTAGCAATATTCAGGAAAAAAAATATTTTGAGCCTGAAGGATGTGAACCATCATTACAGGCTAATGTCCTTAAAGGGAAATTGCAAGGGTGTGTTTACTACTTCTCAATATTGATCTCATGATATTTTACTCCCTGCTGTTGGTAATCAGCAGCAGGCCTCTCAAATTTGAAGCCAGTACCAGTGCTCCAGCATAACTTCCAATTACTTTAATTCTCATGCATGTGAAGTGGATAGCACTGATTTATTGAGGAGGAGAGAGAGTGCTATAGTATTGGTTCAGATATCTGTGGTAAAAGTGGGGAGCTTGGCTTCTCGTGGATACTAAGTTTTGTGGCCAGAGGACCTGACTCTCTCCTCTTCTCATTGGGACCTCTCACAACAGATTCACTTTTTCTGAAGCAGCATAAATCTGGAGTGACTACACTAATGTCAAGCTGGCATGAGAAATAAGTGGTGAAGCCTAGGGAAGCTAAAATACTGTTTTTTCCATTGACTTTAATGAGTCCCAAGTAAGAGAAATTGGGCACTTTCTCTTAGAGTGCCAAGAAAGCTGTTTTGTTTCAGTCTTGCCCCTTGGGAGCCCAGCCTGCTGGAGATGCGGTGCCCCAAGAGAATACTGCAGCCCTGGGTGTGCCCCCTGCATTCGACATGTGAACCGGCTTTGCCAGAGCGCCTCTGGGGTGGAAAAGCATCTTTCCATAGTCCCCTTGCAATGCTGCTAAAAGGAGACAAACCCCTGGTGACAGTTAAAACCCAACAAGCTGGAAGACGCTCCACAGATGGCTGATCATTTACTGATAGACCTGCCTTTAATAAGGCAGGTTAACTACCCTGCCAGGAGGATTTACATCAGGTGTTGTGAAAGCAACGGTTGTGGGAGGAAAACCTCTGATGTAGGCAGCGATGCTGCTCTTTGACATCAATCTGCTCCCAGGGATGGGGTTCAGGTCCTTTCTGCTTTGCTTTTGCTTTGCTCTCCCTCCTGCTGGAGTGCGGGAATAAGCTGTGGGGAGGCAGTGGGCACAAGTGAGGGCATTGCCCCATGCAGTGGAAGTGGTGGTGTTCGTCATCTCCCAGCTTTTCTCTGTGAGCAATTTCCAGGGAAGGTGAACAGGACTCCGCTCCATTAGCTGCTAACCTCCCAGCCACTGGGCCTGTCTTTTGCACTACAACGGAGCAGAGCCACCTTGCATGCTGCTGTCAGGATCTGAACAAGCTTTGATAAAAGACCAAGTGTTGGAGCCAGAGAAAGTATTTACCAAAAGTTGTTTTCAATTTCCTGAGCTTGCTGTATCCAGTCCCCTTTACTCCTAGACTCTGAAACAATCCATCTTCTGGAGCAGCCTCGCCTCATTATTTTCATTTCCCCAGTGCAGTTGACACTTTGTCTGGGTTTCCCAATCCTCCCAGCTCTGACTCATTAGATTCAAAGGCTGTGCAAAGCTCCTGTGGGCTCCCTGGTTGCTTGCACAGGGACACATGCCTGTCCTGGCACTGTAGAGTTTGGTTTCCTAGACAGAGCTGTGACACAGCTCTGCCTGCCTCTGGGTGTGCACACAGCATCTCAGCATCTGGTCTCCCCTGGTCAGGTCTGCTTGGCCCCTGGATTTTGGTGTTTCCAGCTCACCCTATAGCATGCTCACGCCACGTACGTTGACGGGTTGTCCCAGGTTGCTTGGCAGTCTGGACATAAGCTAAAGGTGAAGTGAATGGGGTTTTTTTGGGGTGCATATGTGGAAATCAGTAATGGTGGATGAATGGGAGCCCTGTGCCTGGCAGAGGTGAGGAGGAGGCAGGAGGAAGGTGGGCTTTGGGGTGGATGCAATAGCTCAGCTGAGCAGTGAGGCTGAAGGCATTCAGCAGTAGCTTCTCACTAAACTACTTAATAGTAAATCCAAATGCAAATCAGTGCTCTGACTTAGTCCCATGCGTGCCAATGCACCTCTGTGCCTGAGTAACCAACATGCAATGCCTGAGCTCAGCTTTAATAAAGAGAGGTTTTCTGTTCGACAAGCAGCCAAGGGGAGTTGCAGTGGGGAAATGAGGAGCTCCTTCTTGGAGTGTCAGCCTTGTGCTGGAGCACATCGTGTTCCAGGGATAGCTGCCCCTCACCCTTGGAGCTGGCTCTACCAGTTTCATGCTTGAAAATCAGTCTGAGTGCCTCTTTGCTGTGGCTAATGCTTTGCACTGTTCTAGCTGGGCTGAGAGCTTGTAGTGATAGTCTGCACCAGGGATTTCCCACGTTCACCATAAGTATTTCCAAAGCAGTTTTCTTGGGGCGGGTATTAGCTCAGACCGGAGCAAAACCCATCTGTCTTAGGCTGCTGTTTGAATTTTTAGGCTAGCAATATCTGGGGGAAAAATGCTGCAGGGGTGGAGGCTTTTTCTTGTCTTATTTGTAGCAATGTTGTTCTTAATTAATGTTTCCCACCTAGGCTCTGCAAGAACCAAGATAAGGGCAAAAATCAGGCCAGCAGAGATGTCAATCTACAGACTCTAATGGCACCAAGCACAATGCATTAAAAATCAGCTCCAGACCAGGAGGAAAAAAGAAAAAACACAACTGCTGAAAAAGAAGTAAAACTTCTCCACACCCCAAACTTGGCTATGAAATGCTTCTGTTGGGGAAAAAGGTTCCTTCCTCTACAAACTTGGTTTGTTCAGAGCCATTCTCCTCATCTTCTGAACAAAAGGTGGGAGGTTAGTGGAAAAAAAGAGGCGTGTGGACAGTGTAACCACACATCCACCACTGGTTGCCTGGCACTCTCCTGCAAAGCCTTCCCTCTGTGGGGGGTGAGGGAGAAGGGGTGGTCAGCCTCTAGGAAGGGCTGGCCCCAAACCATGAAAAACCTGGGCTTGCTTCGTCTTCCCTTGGAGGCTCTGACCCAACCTCTGCAGAAGCTGCTGGTGGTCGGGCTCCTGCTCCTTCCCCTGGCTCTGCTGGGTTGCTCTCACAGAGCTCTGGGGGGAGGTTCTCACCACTGGGGCTGCATGAAGCTGGTCTGGCTCTGACAAGAGGGAGGTAACAATTAGCTCAGGCATTTTTGGGTTATGAAAATGTAAAGGCCCAACCAGATACTGCTAGCTTTGCTTCTTTCTTTCTGCCCTTGCTGTTGTGAAGTCTAGGAGTTTATACAGTGCAGTGAGCCCTTTTGTTTTGCAGGAGACAAAGTGATTGAAAACAGCCATGATATTACTATGCACAGACAGTACATTTTTTCCATGTATTTTCATAACCCTTTTCCCAAAGGATTGAATGTGTCTTTATTCTATAACTCCACAATGAGTTAGAGCAGCTCCTCAGGCAGGAATTGTTCTGCTCCATAGGCTACTTAATGCTTCCTATAAACAATTGCCAAATTAGGTAGGTAATAATATTCCAGACCTGGCCAACAATGTATTTGTAGCTGCATATCAGAGGAGAGACAGGGCTGGAGATATCAGAGGTGAACCTGGGGTTAAAGAAGACAAAATGCTGGTTGTGGATTTTTTGTTCATTGGTTGGTTTGTATGTTTGTTTCTTTTTAAAAAAGCAAGTGGGTGCAACTGCATTTCCCTCAAAAGTAATGCTGGGAAGCTTTGATCTCAGACCTCTGTTGTACCTTAGGCATCTCTAATACCTAAGTAAAAATGTATCTGGTTGAGAATGGAGTTTCACCAATAATGCTATGGGATATATTTTTTAAGTACGCATGTTCCTGCTTGCTTTTTGACCCTAGTAACACTGTGTAGTTCTCTAAATACTGTCTAAACTTCAGCCATGGTATCACTGAGACTCTAAGTCAGAGCAGGACCACTTGGTCCTTCACAGTCCACAGGATGGGAAGTTTCCATCCTGCCTGTCCTTTGAGGAAGGGCTGCTTGGGGTAGATAGGATACTGTGGTGGTATCCCATGGGGACCCCAGACCTTGCCCACTCTGTGGGCCCCTGTGGCAGATGCTGCCAAGCTGCAGTGGGGGTGACATTACCCCAACACGAGCCTGGCAGACTCTTGCAAGTGGAAGGACAGGAGTCTGCTCACTCCAATGTTCAGTTAGTGACAGGAAGGGCACTTTAGTTGTTGTTGCTGTTAAAGTGAAGGAAAGTGAGGAAGGCCTGCTGTTATTGCCCACCCCTCGTAATGGTCCTTCTGAGCAGCATTTTTGCAAAGATATGGTCTGCAGACCCATGCCCTTCCACTTGCAAAAGTCGTTTTTATCCTACCCCTTTGGTGTTTTTTTCCCTCCTCCCTCCTCTCCTTTGCGCTCAGAAAACATCTGTTTCCAGATGTTGTTCTTGAGTCTAATAAACGCAGCGAAAGGCCTTGAGTTAATATATTTACAATAGCTGGAGATGTTGGCTGCTAGTTAATGGCTCATTCGAGCACACCAAGACCCCAGCGTTTCCTGAGAAGGAAAAAGAAAAAACAAATCAGAAAGAAAAAGAGGAGTGGGGTGGGGTTTTTCTCCCTAGTAAACAGCCTGAAAAGGGGAAGCTCTCCTGAGGCAGTTTTGGAAATTACTGGTGAGATGGAGCACATGCTCATGTCCTTGCAGTTCACTCCAACTTTCAGTTAGTGACAGGAAGGGAACTTCTTGTTGTTGTTATGAAAGGCTCTGCTTAAAGTGAAGGAAAGGGCAGAAGGCCTGCTGCTATTGCCCACCCCTTTCCAGGCCAAATGAAGACCTGCTCTAGATATCTTGTTGGCTTGAACCATGCACGTAGAGGTGAGAAACCTCACGTGTGCCCGGCTCTTCTGTTTCTGGCCTGTGATGCAGAGTGGTTCATGCCCACGGTATCTACCTGGAGTCAAAGAGCAATGAGTCCATGTTTTGTCCTCTGAGGACTTTTCACACATTATGGCCCTTTGTGAGTACTGTGTGTCTGTTGCAGAGCAGTGCTGGGCAACCTCTCTGTAAGATGCTTTAGTGCCCGTGTACCCTGAAAAGCACAAAGTGCCAGTACCAGCTACTGACTGACAAACCTGGAGGCTTGCATACCTGTATGTAACTGTGCCCAGAGTGTCAATTGACCTAGTGCCACATGCTAGATGTGAAACACTTTTTTTCATTGTACAGAGGGGTTCAGGTGCTTTGGAAGGTATATATTGCTTTATATTTGCCCCAGATTTCATTGCATGTTTGTGTTGAGGTCCATAACCTCTCCAGAGGACCTGTTACAAGTGGTGTAAGTGTGTGGTTATCATCCTTGTAAGGAATTGGATCAACCTCCCTGAGGAAAGAGGGATATAGCCTCAAGCTCAGTGTGTCGAGGGCAGTCCAGCCTGCTCCGAGTCACTGATCAGTGAAATCGCTCCCTTTAATTGCAACTGAGCATCTGCTTCTAATTGACCAGCCTCAAGAGTCACGAACTTGCAGGAAGCCTGGTTTCAGGCCAGCACCCACCTCCCCTGAGGCTGCTGAGGGAGCTGAAGGTTGGGTTGTGCTCAACTTGAGGAGCGATGAGATGACTCCACGTGCTGGGCCCCGTCTCTGGAGGCAGCTTATTTGGCGAGCAATGCTGCAGACTCGACATGCGCAGTTGGCTCAGGTTTGTAGCTAAATTAGTCCATTTGTATTGGCATGGGATGACAAGGCTCCTTAATGCCTCATGGATAGAAAAATTACCCTCCTGCACATCTGCTGCTAAGGCTTCTGTGTGAAACCCAGCTGAGTGTGGCTCCCCAGCCTGCAGCAACTATGACAAACCCCCTAAATGAACTGATCAGCTGGAGAGAGGCTGGTGGGGAAGCAGGAAAAGGCACTTACAGAGTCATTCAGGCAACGCTCATGTCTGGACAGCAGGATCTCTATCACAAATCAGAGCGAAAGAGCAGAGAGCTCTCCC
>NW_010197140.1:37279-43300 GCF_000695765.1 Mesitornis unicolor | reverse complement strand
GTAGGGAAATGAAATGTAGACACCCAGCAGATTTCCGTTTTCAGCTTAGAGGGTGCATTTTTGTGATTTTTTTAGTGCTTGGGCTGCTATAAAGGAGAGTGAGAGAGAGAGCCTTTGGTCTGTAGAACACAGGCAGGTAGCTGCTGTCATCAGTAGCTCAAACCCAGTTTTTAGGTAGTGTACTTCAGAGCTCTCTGTGATGCCCAGCATCCCAGCTGTCAACTGTTATTTCCCTATGTAGATCTCTGCTTCGCAAACACTGTATCATCAGCCTCTAAGCATCTCTCCTTCATTTTTCACTGTCCACTTATTTGCTGTGATGGCACATGGCATCTGAAGTAACTCCGTGGACTATGGTTTCTCTCTGGTAGAGCCACAGCCTTAAAGACTCCTTTTTACTTTCACAAATAAACAGGCTGCTATCACAGGCACAGCTGGAAGAGACTGAGCCAGGGGGCAGGAGGCCAGGGTGGCTGTGCCCCCAAAAGAATAGGCACTCTGCATGCACCAAATCTGTGGGTTACATGGCTCTGCCTGCTTATATGAGAAACTGTTGAAAGGCTGCAGCCATCAGAGGGGTGTTTTCCACGCGTGCCGGAGCAGCAACGTGAATTTGAGCAGTGAGATGACAAAGCCGCTAAAAGAAATAAAGAAAGGATTTCCTGCCTCACAGACGCTAAAACCCCGTTTTGGGAAGCGAGTGGCTGTGAAAGCCATGAGACCATTCAAAGAACTGGGGCTGTGAGCTACCGGGGCCTCCAAGGGTTTGTCTGGTGGAGAAGAAAAAGCTTGTGCTCACTCTAACCTGCTCCCAGAAGGTCTGTTTCTTTCAGCCTTCTCAAACAGAGACCAAGCAAGAGATGAATTTGAGTTTTCTCTGCAAGTGATTTTCAGCACAGGCTGCACGCAAAATCTTCATTTAAAATGTGTAAATGACAGCGAAAGAGCCACAAGGGAGCCAGATTTTAAGAGACCAACTTGCTGCCTGGGTTTTAATGTCTATGCACCACAGCGGGCCCCTTGCTTCTTCGCTGCTGCGTGCACTCAGGGGATTGAAGGATGGACAGACGGACAGGCAGGGGCTTAGCAGAGCCTGCGTGTCACCCTAGAGGATAAAATATTGTATGTCATGCTTGGAAAAATTGGGAGAAGTGGGCCTCCCTTGCTGCTGAAGGACAGAAAGAGGCTTTGTTTCCCAGATGCGTGGCTTGGAGCTGCCCGATGGCACGTATTGGGGAGTCGGCTCCTCCCCACCAAGGTGGTTTTCTGTCTGGCGCCCCATGCCCAGTGGGACATGGAGGGGGTGATGGGAAGCTCTGCTTCACTAGAGGGCCTCAGCAGATTACTTCTCTGAACGCCCCTGGTGCCCCCCAGGTTTGGCAGGTTGTACACCCAAATCAAGCTCAAAAGGTTCCCCTCTTACACCGCAGCTCGCTGGCCGGAGGTATTGCTCCCTGCTGCCCTTTGCTATTTTTTTGCAGAGCTCTCAGCTGCCAGCTCTTGTTTCCAGATGTTTCCCGCTGGTTCTCACTCCGCCTGGCTGCTGTCCTCAAAATATCGGGGTCAAAATACCCCACTGCTGATGCCTCAGAGCTGCCCTGGAGCCTGTGTAGGGGATGTGACAGCCCGTTTAGACCATCCTGTAAAGTGCCCTCGGCTGCGGAGAGGAAAGAAAGACGCAGGCTGGTGTGAGCCCAGCCTCTGCTTTACAATCTCTTTCCTGCTGCTATAAATAACCTCGGCGAGAGTCACTTCAAAGGGAAGGGCTGGCGGCGGAGAGGTGGTTTGGGGACCAAGCAGGACAGGGGCGTCCCACTGCCCGATCCCACCCCAGCGCTTTGCATAAATAAATAAATCATGCAGGAAGGGAGAGGTGGAGAGAGAGGGCGAGCAGAGGAGGTTACTTTGGGAAGCCGCGCAGCTCGCTCATCCCAGCCCCGTAGTTCGGAGGGAGTGTGTCATGTTACAGGGGAGCTACGATCAGTCAGAGCACAGCGTCGCCGGAGCAGCTGAGAATGACCTCTCTCTAATGGGGACTTTCATGTGTGAGCTGCTGGCCGGTCTGCGAAGGAACTGAAACTGGCAGCTTAGAAGGAAACAAAAACCTACCAGCAAACCAAAAGACTGAAACACAAGAGAGAGAAAAAAAAATAATCCTGATCAGACTTCCCCACCACACTCTTTGCTGCAGTTGGATCCTTTTTTTTTCTGCACCCCTTTTATGTGTGTGTGGTTTGTTTTAAATTTTTTTTTAAAGAATTCCCCCATCCACTTTTGTCATTATTGCTGTTATTTGTCATTTGCTGGCACTGGGATCCCCTTGGACGCTCTTTTTCTATGCCTTCTGGATTGTGCTTGGAGTAGGAGTGAGGCTTTATTTATTCTATTTATTTATTTATTGTTTCTCAGGACAGGGAGGGAATGTTGGAGGAGAAGAGCTGGAAAGGCGTTGGAGAAGCAGCTTTTGACAGGGGCTGCGTGGCTCCCCCCAGGACCAGCGACGGGGAGAGATGCTGCCGCCTCCCTCTCCTGCTGGGCTCGGGGCTGCCCGGCATCTCCTTGCTCTCTCTGGTGCTGAGCCTCCTGCTGTACTTTCGGACCTCTGATCTGCAGTCCCGGGTTTCCCACTTGGAAGCAGACAGACCCACACAGCTCCCTGCCTGGCTCTCAGCAGACCAAATGGAGACAGCTATTTTGGGAAGAGTTGACCAACTGCTTGATGAGGTCGGTGTCCTTTCATTTTGTATGTATAGTTTGCAGTACTATAGATTTTAGGCACGTGCATGCTCGCATAGTTGCGTTATCCCTTTTTTTCCTCCCTTAAATGTGTATTTCTGCACAAGTGATACTGCTAGGTTGAATTTCCTGCGCCTTCAGGTCCCTCCCACATCTCAAACCCGCTTGGTGTTGCTTCCCTCTGCCCCTGCTCATGCTGTGGCTGAGCCCCGGCCCTTTGCGAAGAGGGAAGCCTCATCCCTGGTTCTGGCAGGGAGGGAAGAGCCTCCAGCTCTCCCCATTTGGTGACTGGTGGCACTGCTTGCCAAAGGAGTTAGAGCTCAAGGTTAAACCTGGGAATCTGATGTGGGTTTGAGCCCTGGGAGAGGGGTAGGTAAGGCACGCCACAGCCAGTGTGGCTATGGGAGGAGGTAATTGCAAACACACCAGTGTCCTGATGGGTTGGCTTTGCAGCCCTGCCGGCCCTGACCCCTTCCACAGCTCCTGGCTCAGAAAAATGAGAGACACTGGCACTGCCAGCATCGTTTCTGGTACTGCCAGAGCATCGGTCCTGAGCATATGGCTGTGCTATGCCCACTTGAGCCCCATTCAAACTCCACTGGAGCCAGTGGGCTCTTCATTTGAGGATGAGAGCGAGCTGAAGAAGCCTGAGCTTCAGCAGGTCAATAAAGAGGGCTCAAAAGTGCAGATTTTTGTTGCTGACACCTTTTAATTTGCCGTGCTGATGCTGCTGGGGGCTGCCCAGGGTCCTCTCCCCAGGGCAGGATGGGTACCCTGCAGGATTCCTTGCCTTGTCAGGGCTTTGAAGTGGTTTTGACATGTGTCAGGGAGCAGATGGTGGCTCATGTCTCTGAACTCTCCAGGCAGGTCCACACTGATCTGTTGGGGAGGCTCAGGGCTAAGATTCAGGGCTGGGGCTATTTCCACCCACCTCTTCTCTGTTTACTCCAGCCGTGGCATGAGACAGGCTCCAGAGATCCCTGGGGCCAGCCCCAAAACTGTTCGTGTCTGCAAAAATCTTGTGTGCTGCTGTTGCCAAATGAGGTGAGGAATGGGCTGAGCAGAGCTGTGGCTACTGGAACCTGCCTCAGGGCAGTGCTGCTTGACACCCAGGGGGACCTGGAGACCCCTCCACGCTTTCTAGGAACAGTGAAGGTCTGCTGTGAGGTGTTTAAACCTACAACTGACAGGCTCGGCTACCGTTTACGAGTCTTGAGGGAGCAGTCCCTGGATCGACTGGGGTTTGCAGCTAAAAGCTGTGAACCTTGAGTCAGCAAACACTGTAGGAGCTGAGGGATGTGGTTTTGAGTAGCCCCTTTGGATGAGGAATAAGGCACAGACCGGCTCCATAGGGCAATATGGCACAGAGAAAAGCTTTTTGGGGAGGCAGAAGTGTTGCAAGTGGCTGCACCTGTGCCTGTGGCTGCACTCTTGCACAGGGACTCCTTTCTCGCCGCTGGGCAGGGGATATAATATGCAGTGTTCCTTGCCTTGCTGCTGGCACGAGTCTCCTGGGAAGTCGCAGTTTATCTCTACCAAGTGATTTGAGACGTGCCACAGGACGCCTCTCGGGAGCGCTGCCCGGGGCCGGATGGCCCCCTGTGTCCTGCAGGCTCTGCTGGCTGCGCCACCTTTCCGTCTTTTTATAGCCTGGCTTAGCAAGGAAATGCGGCTGTCATGATGCTCATGTGCCTGGCAGCACCCTTCTTTTTGGAGCAGCCCCTCCTGAGTCCCCAAAGGTAGCCCCAGCCACCCCTGCAGCCAGCACAGGGAGCAGCCATGGGACAGGAACCACAGCTTGAGCGGCCAGCAGTTGCTCCCGGGTACCACTGTGGTTACCAGCTCCCTGCTGGGCTACAGCTTCAAAAATAATGGCTTGGAGAAAGGCATTGGAGCCTGTGGAGGAGCAGGGATGCCTGGCCCAGTTCTTCAGTCCCTTTACTCTGGGAAGGTTTGCTGCTTACGGGGCGGGGGGGAGGTCTCGGCCCCCTGGGGAGGACATCTTCCCCAACTCCAGTGCCCACTTCAGATAAGCTCTTAAAACACCCACTTCAGACCTCCATGCCTCAGCCAGAGGCACTGGTGTGGGCCAAGTGGCTGGAGGCGCAGGGTGGGGGTCTGCTGGCAGACAGATGGTGGGGTGGCATATGGGGCTTTTGCTTAGGAAAGAAAAACAAATCCCTCTGGTCCTCTTTGTCATTAGGTCTGAAGTGGAGCTAAGTTGGATGGGTCTCCCAGACTGGTTGTCGAGGAGCAAGAAGGAGAGAGAAAAACAGGACGGATAAAGAGGAGCAGGGAAAGGATGGGAGAAGAAAAACAAGGAAAACCAGAGACAGTGCTGAGCAGGACTGGGGGGCAAGGGGCCACAGCCAGGCTTGCTGTGATGGACGTGAAGGTGGGATATTCATTCCCCCCTGCTCAGACCCTCGCTGCCTCTCACTGCCACATCCTTGCAGGGTTTCCTAGTGTTTCAACCCTAATGGGTTTCACAGCTGCCAGCTCAGTGTTATCCATCACAAAATAAAATAGCAAAGCTTTAAAGAAACCCTAGCTTTAGAAAGAGCTGGTCTGAGCCAGACAGGGAGGTGGAAGGTGAGGGGAACCAGGGGCACAGGAGCATATTTCTAGTTCTGGTGGCTGTGAAGATCAGCTGAAGGGATGTGAAAAAGCAAAGTCTGCGAGTGCTGATGGAGGAGCTCTGAGGTTATACTCAAGACCCGTACTGCTCTGTGATCTGAGCTGCAACACGAAGTTCCCTCCAGCCTGTGCCATGTTTGTGCCCAGATGTGCCCTGGAGGTCCCCTGGGGTCTGTGAGCAGCTGTAGGGACACTGTACGGATTGCACTAATGCCAAAATCCTTTTTGGTGCTCCTCTTCTGGACAAACGAAAATAAAGTAAACTGGCAGGGAGAGGAGCTGGGTTGGTTGTTTAAAATGTTAATTTTAAGCCAGCTGGTGGAGATGTTTTACTGATCCTGGAGCCTGGTTTTGGAGCACGCGTGGCTGGCTGTGGCAGTGTTTCCATCTCAATTCAGACTGAGCAAGGAGAGGGCAGCGGATGCATTCCCAGAAGCAGCCTGACCAGTGCTGCTTTGCTTGCTGCTGTCTGAACCTCTGCCTGGTGTCAGTGAATACCAGAGAAGAATTTTCTACCAGACACAAATTGACTAAGCTTTCCCACAAAAACATCTGTGTGGAATGGGTCAGAAGCAGGTACCTCAGCTCCACGTAGGAATTCTGCATTTATGGGGTATCAGTAATTCACAGAGAGAGCACAGATAAACT
>NW_010197140.1:24368-37248 GCF_000695765.1 Mesitornis unicolor | reverse complement strand
AGGAATGCCAAAGTTTTCTGAAGAAGAAAATAAGGTCCTTTTGCATGCTGGGTGACTGCTGGTACTATTTTGCTTATCAAGGTGAAGAGCAGGATGGATTCAGTGCTGCTGCTAGGAAAAACCCGGAATCTGTATGCTTGTAGAGACAGAGAAGTGCATGTGTGTCTCTATGTAACAAAACTGCAGTTATCCTGTGAAGCCTAGGGGAAGATCAGCTACCCATCTGCACAATAATAAGTGTGCTCAGCTTTGCAGGGAGTTGTGTTAAAGGTATTTGTTGTGTCTTTGGGGACGCTGAAGGGATTCAGGGGCTGTGCCACGGATGGGGAGGGAGCCTTGATCCTCACTGCTTTCCAGATAGGCTCATTACCCTGGGACTCGTGCCTCACTTATGCAAGCAAAGGAGGAACACCTGAAAGCTCTCTTTCCTTCCCAACTTAAAGCTTTATTTTCCCTCCTTTTGCTTCAGTGTCTCAAAGCACACTACTCAATTCTGCATCCCAGGGTCAGCAAGATCAGCTAAGGGTCAGCTAAGCACCCCCTGCCTTGATCTTCAGCTTAGTGTTTTCCACCCCAAAATCACAAGATCTGTTTTTTTTCTTCTAGTTCCTCTGGTAGCTAAGTCCTGTTTCCTTCCAGCTGCCTGCAATCTTTGAACCTAGATGGTGTTATTTCCAAGCTTTTTGCTCCATCTAGGAGGGCTTGCTGCTTGCTTTTGCTCTATGCTACATGGTCCTGTGATTCCAGGAGCTGGGCCTTTAAGAAAATGCAGCTAAATTGGAGATAAAGCAATGATAGTTAACAAAACCACTGGCCCTTGAAATCCTCCTGATGGTTGTAATAGATTATCTATTTGAGAGATGTTTCTTTTAGCTGTTAGAGAGAGTGGTGGGAAATGATTTCACCTCCCTGGGTGACTGCAAACAACTACGTCTCCTAAAGAGCTATTAATTTGCCCCCTTTGAAGAAGTGCCCTCCCTTTCACCTAATCTCAAGTGCCCATCCGAAATAGACAGGCACTTGCATGGTTTAGGAGGCCACAGCCATGGTCCTTTAACGTCAGAAGAGGTCTCGCTTGCACTGCTCTGTCTGCCCAAGCTAGCCCTGTCCTGTCACACTAGCAGTGAGTTAATAAAACCCATGGGAAAAGCCCGTGCTGGCTTTAATTGCCCACTTCTATCATGCACTGCACCATCCTGCACTTACCCTCTTGCAGACAGAGGGTTTTCCCCTTTCCTCCACACTGAGTGATGTGTGATGGCTTCCTAAATACACAGAGGTGCACAGTCCATGTGTGGGAGCCAGTCAGCTATGACCCCAGTGCTGGCAAATGCTTTTTCAGCCACCTTCATATATGTAGGGGGAAGGAGAAGTCATTCTGTCACTGTAAAACATGAGAGCAAACATGCTATGCTGAGGCCAATCCACTCTGTAAGAGCTGCTTCCAGCATTTCTGCCTGGGCAAGCGGTAGCCAGTTATTGCTCTGATGTTTCATGCTCTACGTGTCCCCCTGGTGAGAAAGCAAACACTAGATCCCAGAAAGGAGATTGCAAACATGTTTTCCAGAGACTAAGTTCTTTTACTTTTGCTTACAGAAGTCAACCTTGCCCTAAAATGGAATCATTTTCTGTTGCCTGGAAATGGAAGTTTTCTCTTGAAAAGGCCAGCTTTAGAGGAAAGCCCTTTCTTTGTCCTCTCCTGAGCAAGGCCAACCTCTTTTGTTGGACCAGGCGGTATTTTGCACAATGATAATGAGAGAAGCAGAAAAAACCGGGAATTCATTTTGTTTGACTATCTCAACCCAAAGTTGAACTGAGGTCTCCAGAAGCCAAGGATTTTTTCTGTTGCAGTCAATGTTTGTTTAATAGACTGTGCAGGGAATTGAACTCCAGGCCTCCTAAATTCCTGGTAGGTTTTGCCTCCCACTCAAAGGGAGCAGTCCCACAGCACCACTGCCCTTTGCACTCCACAGGGATGTGTAGAGTTCCTCAGCTCCAGGGAGGCACCTTCATGGCAGGGATGGGGAAAATGCCCAATGTCAGTGAGTGCCCGATGGCTTCATGGTCGCATCCAGCCCCATCCACACCTCACTCCCACGGGGCCCCCATCCTTGAGAAGGCCATTTCATTTGTCCCAGGCGCTTCCACTACCCTGATTCTGCAGATAAAGCTGTGGGGAAATGCTATCACTCCTGTTCCTCTCCCAGGTGTGCCAAGTCCCGCTCGGTCATCACTTCTCCTGATAAATCCAGTTATGCTGCTTCTCAACTTGTGTGCTGGCGGAGCAACTCAGCCAAGGCTTCTTGCAGCAAGCCCTAATGCTGCCTATCTCCCAGGCCATTCCTCCTCGGCCCCTGGGGTACCTCTGCATTTGGTGGGGCAGAGATCCGTTGCATGTTTCCTTGGAGAGTTATGTGTATAAGGGGCCCTGCTGCAGTCACGGTCTCAGATCCTTGCTTGTTAGGAAATGGCTTTCTGCTCTTGCCTGTGTCAACCATCTCCCTTCCTTGTGCTCAGCCTGATTCCCAAACATGAGAACCCCACCCAAATGTGGCAGTCTTGTGTTCAGACGTTTTGGTTGGCACATGCGTAGATGGAAACAGGAATGCATATGCCTACATACCAGTGTGAGTATCCAAATAAAGGCTTCGCTGTCCTACTTGTGCCCATGTTTGACCATTAGCACAAAGTGTCTGAAGCCGGGCAGTGCTGCAGAGCAGAGCCATGCCATCTGGGGTGGCAGCTAGATGGGAACTTGCCCAAACGCAGAGATTCATGTATCTGCACCTTTAAACTGAGAAGGTAAACACAGATAAAATGCTGTATGGGAACTGGCAATTCTCCTTGTGTGAAACACCCTCTTCACCGTGATATCAAAGCAACTCACTATTAAAACATTTTCGTCTACCACGCAAAAAAAGCTCTGAAAATATTCCATTTCTAGTCAGTTGCAACAGCCCTTACTGATTTTGACTCACATTAAGGAAGCCAGTTCTTTCAACGTGAGAAATGGAAGTGTTCCAGCCAGTTCTGCCTTCCCTCATTCCGGGGAGAAATATGGTGCTTTATTTTTTTTCCCTCTCCAAAAGAAAGTTATCCCAAGCTGATGCCTTCTTGATGAAAAGTGCTCACTTGTGAAAATCAAGTAATTTCCATATGATCCTGGGCATGGGCTTCTGTTCAGCCCAACATAAGGCTATTTCTTTCAAAAATTTGGCCTCGGTTGTTAAGTAGGTTGAACAATAAGAAGTTGTAACTGGAAGGAACAATTGAGCTTGAGGGTTAGAAGGGAAGAAGGAGTGACTCCTTAGCACAGGCAGCTGAGTCTTCTCACATAATCTCAAATCATTAACCAAGTGTGGTTCGCAGGCATTAATGAATAACTTATTGGGATTGATTTGCATTTTCTTCACTAAATCAGAGTTCTTTCAATAATGTCTACAAGGCATGATGTGGAAGCTCTCCCCAGAGTGCATTTTGCTCAGGATGTGGGTTAATTTTAATGATATTTGCAGTGAGAGAAGATGTGGTGGCCTCAAGTGGATTCTAACACCCCTTTAAAAGATGCACAGACAGGGACAGTGAACAGGAGACCAATCATTAGAGAGAGATCGTTAGAGACCAGCATCATTAGAAAACCAAACTCATTGGAAATGGACATTTTGATTTGATTCCACCGTGTTGAAGCTCTCAGTAAGTTTTGTTTTGTTCTGCAGTGGAGGAAATCTAAGCTTCATGGCCTCTGAAGGTTTCAGGAAATGCTGTTACTGCTTTCAGGCCACCTTCAGCTGCAGTCTTTCAGTGAGAACCTTCTGTCTGTCCAGGTGTCTCCGTGAGCATAAGGAGTCTGCAGCAGGGGGGAAAGGTACCTGCTTCAGATCTCCATTTTTCATCCGCTGAGCGGATTTTGAGAAACATGGATTTCTCATGGGGACACAGTCACCTCTTTATTTGCCACTGCTGGCTCTTGATTTTGTAATGCCTGTCAGGAGGACCACATTTAGAGGCCATTATGAAACACCCTCAGCCTGCTTCCAATCAAACCCCACATTTCTAGCTAAAGACTATGAACTTCAATGGCTTTCTTCGTTCTCAAACTGTTCTGCTCTTTCTCTCCCATCTCTATTTGGGCAGCATCCCCCAGTCCCACTTTTCCAAGAATTTGAGGCTTTGGTTTCAATGGTATTAATGAATCCTTTTGCTCTTTTTTCTCCCTTGATAGAAATT
This sequence comes from Mesitornis unicolor, assembly GCF_000695765.1. NCBI lineage: Eukaryota > Metazoa > Chordata > Aves > Mesitornithiformes > Mesitornithidae > Mesitornis > Mesitornis unicolor. The sequence goes on along the minus strand of NW_010197140.1, from coordinate 33,021 downwards.
AAAGTTCCACTTGCCTAGACATCGAGAAGTTCGAGACACACACCAGCGATGCAACTGCCCAGCAGGTAGGGATCTGGGATGGTACTTTTTAGTCTTTTTCATCTACATCTTGTTGAAAGCTGTTTTAATGCCATGTGGTATATGAATGCAAAGTTATGCATACTTGTGTAACTGTGCTTGAGGTATAGGAAATAATTATGGAGATGTGTGTAACCAGTTGGGTACATATGTAAATACTAACTCTGCATATGACAGAAACAGCAGGAAAAGTGATGGACACTTAGATAGATGCAGAATCATAGAATGGTTTAAGTTGGAAGGAACCTTAAAGATCGTCTAGTTCCAGTCCTGCTGCTATGGACAGGGACACCTCCCACCAGACCAGGTTGCCCAAAGCCCCATCCAACCTGGCCTTGAACAATTCCAGGGAGGGGGCATCCACAGCTTCCCTGGGCAACCTGTGCCAGTGTCTCACCACAGCGAAGAATTTCTTTCTAATCTCCAATCTAAATCTACCCTCTTCCAGTTTGAAGCCATTCCCCCTTGTCCCACCAGATGCCCTTGTAAAAAGTCCTTCAGGAGCTGGAAAGCTGCAATAAGGTCTTTCCGCAGCCTTCTCTTCTCCAGGCTGAACAGCCCCAACTGTCTCAGCCTGTCTTCATAGGAGAGGTGCTCCAGCCCTCTGATCATCTTTGTGGCCCTTCTCTGGACTCATTCTAACATGTCCATGTCCTTCTTGTGTTGGAGGCACCAGAACTGGATGCAGTACTCCAGGTGGGGTCTCACCAGAGCAGAGGGAGAGAATCACCTCCCTTGACCAGCTGGCCACGCTTCTTTTGATGCAGCCCAGGACATGGTTTGCTTTCTGGGCTGCAAGCACACATTGCTGGCCCATGTTGAGCTTTTAATCAACTAACACCCCCAAGACCCTTTCCTCAAGGCTGCTCTCAATCCATTCTCTGCCCAGCCTGCATTTGTGCTTGGCATTGCCCCGACCCAGATGCAGGACCTTGTGCCCATGGGCCCACCTCTCCAGCCTGTCCAGGACCCTCTGGATGGCATCGCTCCCCTCCGGCGTGTCAACCATACCACCCAGCTTGGTGTCATCTGCAAACTTGCTGAGGGTTCACTCAATCCCACTGTCCATGTCACTAACAAAGATGTTAGCACTGGTCCCAGTACTGATCCTTGAGGAACGCCTCTCATCACTGGTCTCCATTTGGACTCTGAGCCACTGACCGCCACTCTGAATGCAGCCATCTAGTCTAGAGAGAAAGATACATCTAAAGGGCAAAAGTTCCCTTTCAATTTAGACATCAAATTTGAAGTGGGCAGAATGGCTCTTGGGAGGTGCATCTTTTTTGGCTGATATGAGAAGGTTTGAGACACGTAGGCTAGACCCAATACCAAAGCTGAACAGCTAAATTTTGGTGAGCCAAAATGCCTCTGGGATGAGAAGATTTGAATTCCTTGGTGTTATACAACTATCTGAGGCATCTTGCAGAATAACAGCCTTCTGCTGGAAGCGGCCATTTATCAGGGGGTTAAATTAAGTGGTCACTCAAGGTCTCACTCCTATAACATACAGAAATATTATGGGGTTGCTTAAATGCATCATGGTTTTAATCATGCTAATATCAAAAGGCTCTTTGAGACACATCTTCTGAAGTGGTTTCAATACAATAAGGGACAAATTGTTATGGAAAAAACATTTGTGAATGGCATTTCATTCCATTACTATGAATCATTCAGCCTTCTTCATTGTCTTTTGACGCATCTGACTGTGTAGAAAAAAACAGAGACAAGCCAGCTACCATTCACATCCAAAGTCAAAGTTTTGGGAGAGTTTGAATGTGTATATCCAAACCGAGTAGTTGAAGCTCATCTCGAAAAGAAAGAGGTAGAGAAAAATGTGTCTGGATGAGCATCCGAAAGTGGCACTTCCATTTTCTGTGGTTTCTATTTTGGTTCTCTTTGGTGTCCAATGTGAGGTATTTGACAGTGTCATGTGGTATTCGTATCAAAGTGTATTTAAGTGTGGTCAAAAGTGGGATAATGGTGAAAGAAATATTGAAGGGAGCTGCCTTTGCTGTAGGTAGTGTTGTCTCAAAATTAGTCTATTTAGACGTGTACAGACATAGGAGGTACAGTCTCTTGTCAGACTAAAATGGATTTGTAAGGTAGCAGCTTGTAAAAGCAAGAGGTAAAGCTATACAGGTCTGTGATGGAAAAGAACTAAAATCCATTACCAGGCTTATAGAACATTGGAAAATGCCTGATCTGATTAGTCCACATCAGGACTGTTAGACTTTAATTTTAGTCCCAGAAAGACAGGAACTATTTTGGTTTAAATTTAAAAGACAGTACAAATGAAATGTCTTCTAAGTATGTCTTCTCTGATGATCAGAACAAAACTAAGTTCAACTGTTTTTAAATTTCAACCTTTTCCCTTCAATGGGAACGCAAATCATAGCACTACTCCATTTTCAAGTTCCTGCCTAGACTTGATATATAAATGCCATAAAACCACAGGAATGAATATCCTCCTGGTGTTTCTGAGCCAGTTTGGAGAAGGAAACTTAGAACTTGAGTGCAGAGCAGAGAAAAAAGAGATTCACTGATTTTTGAGGCCATCTGAATGTGACGCCCTACACCATGTGTGTAATGGATTGCCCAAGTATTTCAGCATCAGGTCATAATACTTGATTACAGATACCCATATCCCTTGTGAAACCTTGGCAAGAGTCAGTGCTGGATTTCTCATAATGCTTAGGTACCCGCTCATTCGGTTAAGCTTATAGTATTTCTGAAGGACAGCTTTAATTCAGGAGAACAATAAAAATAATAAATGTCTCATAAAGGTTCAGGCTTCCTTTTTACCTGTCAAAGTTTCTTGTCGTTCATCAAATATCCTGTTGACACAAAAACTATTTGTAAAAATTTCCCTCACCATGATAGCTTATCCATTGAGGGAAATGAAGCTATGGTCCGAAGCTGATGATGTGGCAAGTGAAGTCTTGACTGGCTTTGGGCAGTGCAGAAATTAAGGCATCTTCAGCATTCTCTGTTCTCAGACCCTTTGTTCTGGGGTGTTTCCTTTTGGTTTCCAGGCTGATGCAATGCAGGCCACCTGAAAGCACTGTTTTGCTGTTTCAACATGGTCTCTCTTCCAGCCTGAGACCTCGGAAAACCTTTTCCCTAAGGCAGTTTTTTCTCTTGTGTTTAAAATGTCCTAAGGACCAGACAACATGACCCTTGTGGGAGACCAAGGTATTCAGAAGCACTGAGAAGCGTCAAGATGTTGTAAGATGTTGCCTGTTGCTTCTCACTGACCCATTCTACTGCTTATAAACACGTAATGTTCCTCACCAAAAATAAATGTTTATCAGAAGTGACATTTAAGTTCATCCCTAACTGTGAGCCAGGTCCCTGCATGGCAAAGCAGGGAAAAAGGAAGAGAAGTTCATTTGCTGACCTGTTCAGTACGGATGTGGAGGTCGTGGGCAGGGTCACCCATTGCCATAGAAGAGCTTCAGGACACGGGGGTTGTGAACAGAAATGGTTTGGAAAAGCTGGGAATAGGGGACTAAGAAGGCTGTGAAGTGTGTGACTGTGCCGTGGCTGAGTGCACATGATAAGGACTTGTAGGAATAATATAGTCAGGAAAACAGCACAGCTGTATTTATAGAAAATGATAAGGAAATATAAGTTTCCTTCAGCTGGGAAGCTGCTACTTCAAATGATTGAGCTGGGGCTGAGTGTGACTACCTGTGAGTGAGATGTTGCTGCTTGGCATTGTGTTTTTTGAGCGCAGGGGTCACAATGGGCTTCTCCACTGGTGTCTCAGTGGGGAGGACACAACTCCAAGGTTAACACAACCTTCCTGGGTATTTAATGTCTCGGTTCCCTCTGTCTGATACATAACCTGTGTAATTTCTCCTGTCCCCACTGTCTGCTAGACTGATCTGGGTCAACTTCATACGGTTTGGGAAAGGGCCCCACAGCCTTAACAACAGCAATGACTGTACCCAGCTATTCACCTCCCCCAGACCCTGTGCCATGTGGGGGCCAAGTGTGGACAGGGAGCTCAGCACAGGTTTTGATCTGAGATCGCTGTGTTCTAGGATGAGGCTTTGGGAGTTTTTCTGGGGCTGAGCAGATGCTGGTGGGACCGTGGGTCTGATTTCTGGAATCTAGAGTGTCCCCTTGTGACTTTTGCTCAGATGACGGAAATGTTTCTTTTCCATATGGAATCTGGATGTGGCTGAGAGCTCAGGAGAAATACCTGAGGGTGGAGGAACCTCTCACGGCCAACTGACCTCCCTTGATTTCTGCCACACAGTAACAAAATGCCGTGAGGGGAAAAGCATTGTGTTTCAGGTTGACAGGGTGAAAACCTAAGCTTTCCTGGCCTAATCCAGACCCAATTGCAGATCCAGACCCTGTCTGCCTGGACAGTCTGAAACAGCCAGGGATTACCACCAAAACCCACTCACACAATCTTCTTGGTGGAGGTGGGAGCTTGTGTATTTTATATACTGTGACTCTATTAGACCTTCCCCATCTTCCCCTCTTCAGCTCCTGTTTTCACAGTTGCCACGTGGCTGTTTTTCACTCTGCTGGCTCTCAGCTTCAATATCCCTTAAAAAAAAAACCAAGAAAGAAAAGACTGGCTCCTTTCCCTCTGCCCCCACAGTGCTTGTTTTGGTCCAGTTTCTCCTTGGACAGGTTGGGAGCCTGCAGTGCTGGAGGCGGTCAGCCATGCAAGCAAGGAAGCGGCTCTGAGGGATGCCGAATGGCTTTTCCATCCTTCTCTGCGTCAGCACCTGGGGGCAGAGGAGGGAACTGAGCTGTGGGAGGAGACAGCTCTGGCCCTGTGGGCTCCTGGGGATTGGGACTGATGGTCAGAGGGAGGTTGTACAACCCCAGCACAAACTGATGTGCCTTCTGCTGTTACAGGGGCTTGGGGGCTGATGTAGGCCAGCTGCAAGGATTTTGGCATTGGCCAGGAACTGGGGTCCTCTCTGGAATGTCTTTGAGGCTTTACAAGGGAATGTTCCCTGGCCATTTCTTCTCATACAAAACCTTGCCCACATCCCCTATCAGTCCCAGCCCAGAGTGCAGGGAAAGCCACTTGGCCATTCTCTTCAGTTCTGGTTGACTTTACAGAAATACCAGCAGGAGCTGCTGCAACTCAAATAGTGCTGCTGTTTCCCTTCTTGCAGGATGGCCCAAGAGCAAAGGTCCTTGCCCCAGTGGGTACAACCCTCCTGTGCCAGCTGGACCCCTTGGCACACAGGTAGCTGCTGGAGGAGGCCAGCAAGAAACAATGTGGGGCTGCAGCAGGGCTTTGGCTCCCACTCAGGATGTGTCACCTAGGGCCAGCTGGCAGGAGGCAGCAGGATTTCCCACGTCCCGACCCCTGGCTGGCCTGGCAGGCAGCCGGCAGAGGGAGGAAAAGTTGGGAAGGGCAGGACCAGGGCTGATGGAAGCAGGGGTGGTGGGGACCCCTGGGCAGGGTGGGCTGAGTCTCAGCCCTGCAGAACCTGGGTAGGATATTGCATCTAAGCAGGTGCATCCATTTCTCCCTTGGGATTCTTATCTCCTCCCCAAACGCTTCTGGGGAGGCAAACCAAAAAGGGGGTCAGTGGCTGTGTCTTGCCTGCTCTCCCCCACCACTTATGTTTTCCTGCTGTCATTTTTAACACAGTCCTTTTCCAGCTTGCTGAGGCTGCTTGAACAGATCTAAGGGCTCCTGTGAGATTAAAAGCCTGAACACACTGGTGAGTCCTGAGCGATGGAGAAGGTTGTTTGGGATCCCTGGCGTGGGGCGAGGGTGTGGAAAGGTCACCTCAGCTATTTAAATGCTGGCAGCCACAAGTTGTGTCCGTGGTCCTGGCTCAGAGCCACAAGAATGATGTGGAAGCGTGCAATAAAACACCCATCCCCAGGGCCTTCCTGTCAGGAGGTACCAGTTGAAATGCTACGGGTTTGTGTTTGATACCTTTTCAGGATAAGTCAGCATGGTTTTCCATGCTGACTATGCAAAAGTCTAAATGCAGCATTTTGACAACTTCTAACCAAAAAACTGAGGAAAAAAAGGACATTTGTCTCAAGTAGCCACTCCTTGCCAAAAGTTTTGAGCTTTCTGAATTTTTCACTTTAATGCTCTGGCAAAGCCCTTGCGGCCGGAGAACCATGCTCTGGAAGGAGCCATTCCTGGGCCGCCACAACCAAAGCAGCAAGTTGCCCTGTCAGAAAATGTGATTTGCTGGCATGGCATCCCCATGGCACGGCACATCTGGAAGAAAACTTACAGCATAATAATTGCTTAAATACTTCTCCTTTTTTCTCCCCCTTTATAAGAAGTCTCTGTGGGAATTCTATTATTCCCTGAAATTTAAATATGTTCCCCCATCCACATTTTTGGGCCCTCCAGAGTATACACACACTTCAGCCTCGAAGGTTGCTCATGCGCCTGGCTGTATTTTGGGTTGGGGTTTGTTTGGTTTAGACATACTGTTGTTTCATTTGTTTTGAAGATGCAAACCACACAATGAATTCCATGGATTCTGCAAGCAGTTATGAATAGATAGGGATTAACAATTCAGGAAAAAAACAAACAAACAGTTTGTTTGGTCGCTTAACTCTCTTTTTCTGAACACGTAGGCAGCTGCGCTCTTACACAACTGCCCTAGAGTGGCTTGAGAAGTCACCCCCACCTTGGCTTTTGTCACCTGGAGATTGCCACATCCACGACTGAGGGATGGTGAGACGGAGCAAGGATGCTCCTTATCCCTCTAAGCATCACCTCATCCGGCTTAGTCTGCATTTGGGATTTAAACCAACTTTATTACGGAGTAATTAATTGATTTTAATGAACCTGCTGTTGTTGCCACAGTGCAGACAAGGAGGGCTCACGTAAGCTGTTAATACAGCTGCGAGCATTGAGCTAGCACATCCTTATGATGTTAACACGCTGATAGAGTTGGAAAGGCAAACTTTTTTGCCTTCCTCTCTTTGTACAAAATGTGGTTAGAAACAGTCAATGCATTAAAAAGAGAAGGTGCTGAGTCACAATGATGGGCACAAGTGCTCTGCAAGAGGGTGGCTTGTTTGTCTAATTCCCTCTTGCCATGCTCAGGCCTGTCTGCTGGATGCCTCAGGGCATCCTCTCTTTGTCCTTATATGTGCTTTCTTATTTTTAAGTTTTTATTTTAAGCTTTTTTTATTTTAAACCGGCTGGAAGGTGGAAGGAAATTCCCCTAAACACATGGAATTGCTGTGGGTCTTTTTCTCTGGAGGCTGAGTTCTCCCAAAGGATCAAACAGGTGAACGTTTGTGTCCAGGTGTGCATTGAGTTCTAGTGACACAAGCATTAACTTTAAGGGTGCTTGTATATTGTATCCCAGATATTAAATCCAAGCCCTGGATAATCCTTGGCTGTTTGGTACAGCCACCCTCCATCCAAAACCACAGATAAACTAACCTTTACCCCAGACAAGGGCATGGTGCAGAGAAAGATGTCAAGGACTAAATACATGGAAAAGACAGATTTTGGAGGGAGGAATGGCTGCACAGCACTGCACAGGAGCGGTTACCTGCTGTGGCGAGCGTCGGTCCAAAGCACAGACTGGCTCAGGAGAAAAGCACTGTGGCTGTGCTGATTTATATCAGGTAATGGTCTCACCATGACCTTTACCATTCCTGCCAGGCTGCATCCGAATAACAGGTCCTGCGGTGAGTGGCACCCTGCCTGCAGACTGGGGCTTGACAAGTTGCCTGTGGGGTGCCTGGGATGCATGTTGAGGGCTGCAACAGGGAGCTTCTGCATATTTGATGGGTTTGTGTACAGATGTTTGGTAGAAGTGTTTACACCATTGCGTGCCTGTGCTTACAATGTATATGGTACATATAGGCATAAATCAGAGCCTTGACAAAGCGAGGCAAAAACATCCCAGCTGGCTGGGGAAGCCCAAAGAGCACATTGTGCTGCTACTGTACGGCGACGGCTTTGATTCAATGTGAGCGTGCTACCGGGGTGGAGGATTTTTCCCAGGCCTGGGCTCTGTGCACATGGCTGGGATGGTTTGCGTCAGCCGCTGACGCATGTCCGGGCCTCGCAATGTGGGTCTCGTGTGTGCTGCCCATCCTGGCAGCTTTGTGGCGGCTGGAGGAATGAGGGTGAGTCGAACTGACTGCCAGGCTCCACGGCGGGATGCTGTGCCCGGCAGCGTCCAAGCCCCTTGCGCAAAGCATGGGCGCCCGCCAGCCAGCGGAGAGCACCAAAAATACCCAAGATGGGCCAAGAAGGATGTTGTGGGCGCGAAGTGGCTTGCTGCAAAGCTGTTTACAAGGGGACTTTGCTCCGGCTGCCACTGCGTGCTTGAGGGCAATGGGGAGGTAAAAAGCAATCTGTTGGCCTAGCCAGTGATAGGGGCAGCTCTGCTTGGTATCCTTGCAGCAGGGCAGAGTGGCGTTTTGTAGTGGGGCTGCAAAGGCCCAGGAGGAGACCTCTTCTCCAAGGCATTGGGTTTCGGTGTGGTGATACCTGATTCCCTCTTGACTCTTCCGGGCATCCGCTTGTGCTTTCACCTGGTCCGTGGGGACCAAGGGCTGAACTGCTGGTGCCTAAAGGGTAGCAGATCAACAG
>NW_010197140.1:0-24337 GCF_000695765.1 Mesitornis unicolor | reverse complement strand
AGAGGCTTCTTTCCTCCCCCTGGATCACCTTTCAGCCCCCATGCCAGGCTGAGGCCACAGGTACTGCTGATGGGACAGGGGGAGAGACAGTGATTTAAAAAGGAGAGGTTGCATCATGTGGGGCTGGGCAGCTTTGAGAGGCAGAAACCTCATCTGTTAAACACATACCACCCACCCCCCCAGGGAACATTCAATCCTCTCTTTGATGGACGTCCAAGAAAATACTTCTTCCACATCCTAAGCTTGTTAGCACCAGTTAATCATCTTAACCTTCTTCCCCTCCGAAAGCACACTCCAATGAGTTTCCCATTGCTGGCAGTCGTTAAAGACGCAGTGACACTTTTTGCACTGGCCTTCACAGGCAAGGGTACAGCCATTAATTATTAAGCATCCCGGCTGTGCACCAAGTAGGAGAGCAGAAACCCAAGTCTTGTGCTGAAGCTACTCCAAAGTGACTGTACAGTGAGTCGCTTTGTGAGTGGATGCTCTTGACGCAGCTCTCTTGTTCCAGGAGCTGGACCAGGTCTCTGCCCCTCTCTGCGCTGCCTCTTTGATATTAATACGCATTGTGAAACATAAGCCCTGGAAAATATTTGCCTGCATTGGAGCATTGCTCCAGTGCATCCCAGATTAATGTCACAAAATGCCAGCAGCATGACAATCTGGAGGGCTGGGGAGATGTGCTCACGTGCGGGTTCTGTGCTATGCTGCCAGTGAGGGGAGGTGGCTGTGGCATGATGGCTGAGAACTGGGCGTCTCTCTTCTTCATTTCATCTGGCTATTTCTCCCCTTTCCTGTTTGGAAATCCTCTTGTTGCCCATTGTGCCTTTGCTGTATTTCCCCCAAAATACGTTTGTGTTTCAGATAAGGAAAGGGCAACTCATTGATGCATCCACCCTCTCTGCAGTGCCTGTGGCTCTGTTGGGATGGTGATATACCCTTTGATGCTGTCTACCTCTTGCACATACAGGTTTGGGAGGCAGCCCACTCATACAGCCTCCCTGGACCAATTCACCCCCTTGCTCCCCAAATCAGAGCCACTGCGATTCCTGCTCTGCTCACCCATCCTGTTTCAACCTGGCTGCTGAGGCTTGGTGTCTGTTTCTTCCTCATGTGATGTCTTGGGTAAGCAGCATCGCAGCCGGACTGTGCAAGCAGGAGGTAATTAAATCAGCATATTCCCCAGGGGAGCTGCTGATTAAGAGCACATTTTCCCCATGCTGGGGGGCTGAGACACACACGGGCAGTATCAATCCATCGCTTGCCTCACTTCTCTCCCTTAGGATGTCTGGTTTTTTTATTTTTGCTCTTCTTTTTTTCCTTTCATTCAAAGAGAAGATGAAGATTATATCAGCCGAACTGGAATCTGCACTGACAGGGCTTTGTGCGAGGGACTTGTTTATTATGATTTGGTACTGCTCCGAGCAGTGTGTGCACTACGCTGGGGACCACCCAGCGATCCCATCTGCACCAGGCCCCCCTTGCTGTGCGGCTCAGGCAGCAGCAGGTAGAGGGCTGCAGGCCGTGCTTTGCCTTTGGGAAGGGGTCTTCCTGAGGCCAAACCCAGTACCAGGCCATGGTGCTAGGTGGACATGGCCACGTCCCAGTGGCAGTTCTTTACTTGTTGTCCTCTGTCGTCAGCCGCTGCTGTCCAAGGGAGGAGATGTTGCTGGAGGCGACAGCAACTGCTGGGAGTTGTGTGTTGGCCTCATCCCTAATGGAGCTGAAGCACACAATGGGCTGGGATTTTTTTTCTTTTTTTCTTTCTCCTTTTTTTTTTTAATGTAATTTTTAATTATTAGCTTCTTATTAGACGGATTTTGGCATCAAAGAGGGAGTAGTTATGTCTGCCAGAACAGGAGCCATTGCCTACAGACTAACTCCCCCTTAAATCCTACTATATACAAGTGCAACACAGGTGAAAGACGGGTTGAAACCCCAAAAGCACCTCACAGAGCTTGTGGGTCTGTGGCACAGCTGTGGTATTGTGAGGTTCTTTGGCATCCCCTGTGCAATGTGATTTAATGTGGGCTTAAAAACAGAAGTAAATAAGAGGAGGAACAAAGTCTGTGTTTTTTAAAGATATATCCTTGTGTTTTTCAGTTTACCCCCAATTCATGTGTGTGGTGATATCTTGCTTATGGATGACCTGTGTGCTTATAGCAAATCATTTTGGTTTGGTTTGGTTTTTTTCCTGAGGAAATGGAGGTTATTCCTCCTCTTTGCTCTTTTATTTTTCCTAGAACAGTGAGGTCTTAATGCTTTGGTAGGACTTGGGGCTCTTCAGCAGTGGCTGAGCAGCCCCAATGTTTTTGCCAGGCCTGTGTCCCTGCAGTGCATGTTTGCCACCTATCTCATGTACTTTGGAGAAGTTTATCTCTAAATACCCTCGTGCCTTCAGGGCCTTTCCTTTTGGCTGGGAGAAAGAGCTGCAGGGTAACTAGTTTCTAAAATTGCTTGGTTTTCCTCTAAGTTATTTTTCTCTGCCCTGGGGGCAGGGGAAAGTATCTCTTTTCTCTCTTCATTATGCTCTCTTTTCCTCTTGAGATTATCAAGGGATCTCTCACTTAAAAATTAGTGACCTGTATGCCTAAATAATAAACATCTTTCAGCCTCAAATGAGATGGAGGTCCCAACAGAGTTTAGCAGACGTATTCATTGAGTCAAATTTGCCACAGTGAGAAGATGAGAGAATACAGGTGCTTTCCAGACCGCACTCAACAGGGAGGCAGCAGTTGGTTGGGGCTACTTTTTGCCTTTCCAGTCTGATGACTCTCTTTATAGTGTGCGCTGCGCAAAGCATCTGGTTTGGGCACTGGAGGTGCCAGGGGAGGGATCTGCACGCTCAGTTCATCCTAGGTAAGGAAAGTCAAGAATCCCGGTTAGAAATCATGAGTTGCCTCCATATGTGTTTGCTGCCACAGCCTGGCTCCCACTGGGCAGAGCCCTGCGTGGGAGTAGCCAAGCCAAGCAAACCTCTCAGAGTTCAAATGTGCTAAGAAAGCATGAGCTAGATTTGGATGAATGAATGACTGGCTCCCCTCTTCCTGTGCAATAAAACATAAAACTGAGCAAACCCACTTGGGCTCAGAAACACATTGCATTTTTCCTTTAGAAAGGGCCAGCCTCAGCCCTGCTCTCCTCCACATGCTCTGTTTGGAAACAAGGCAAAGCATCAGGAAAAAGCCTGAAGGAAGAATTTATGATGTCTCTAATTAGTCAGTTTGTTCCATCCTTGAAGAAGAGGATAACAAGCGACAGGGATGTATTGCCGGCCTCTGGAGGAAGAGTGCTGTGGCTAGGCTTATGTCCAACTGCTGATAGGGTGATTAGTGGTAACTGGGAGCTATCAATCACCTTGGGTGGAAAAATGTCTCGCTTAAAGGAAAGACCCTTCCAAACATTTTCATAACTCAAAAGGGTGTGAGACAGGGTCTGGAAGACAGCACTGGCAGTCTGTGAGGTATTTGAGGAAGGAGTCTATTAAAAGATAAATTGAACACAATGGTCTTTTGTTCCTCCCCTGGTAGGTGACAGATTTTACTGTTACAAAAGTCGCAAAGTATTTTGGAAGGAGGAAGGAAGAAGAAAAGAATTAGCAGATGGAAAAGAGGAAAGAATAACAAGAATTAGGGAGTGGAGAAGTAAAGTTATCATGCACTAGATATTAAAATCAGCTGCTAATTGCAAAAAAGATATGGGCAGAAAATGAATCTCTGCAATTTGACAAGTGAGTAAAATGTGTAATTTGTATTTTAAGTGCATGATCAGAGAATTTATTTACATAATTATTAGCTATGGTAAGTTCCAACTTTCTGCTTTTCCCAGACAACCACATTATGAGAGCGATTGTAATTTTCAACAGGAAGTAAAAGTGCTGTGGTATTTGTTTTTCACTTCACCCAGCCATGATTTACTTTGACCACGTTTTCCTTGTGGTTCCTTCCTAATTCTGCAGCTCTCTAAGGAATAGGATTTGTGTAGGGCCTGACCGAGTGCTGAAGAAATGGTCACCTCCTTGATGGAGGAATGTCAGACTTCTCCTGAATAACCAGCTGCCGTTTTTAAACTAGTTTGGATCTCCAGAGCTTTCAGACACCACCTTCCATATTCCTGACATGGAATAGGATATGTTTGAGGCTGTAGGTGGGAGCTGCAGAGAGGCTGTCAAACATCTACTCGACCAAGAGTAGGGTTTTATTTGAGTGGCAGCTTGTTGCATTGGCATGTGTGTCTTCAAACTGTTCCGAGGTGCTTGTGGAAACGTCCAGGTGTTTGAGGTGGACTTCAAAAACACAGAAGGAGCTGGAGAATTAGTGCAGTAGCGCCCCTGGAGACCAGGAGCTGGCGAAGAAGTTGAGGAGGCTCCGCAGTCTGGCAGGGAAACTCTGTTAAAGGCATGAATGGAAACTGTCCCAGTGCAAAGGAGTTATAGGAAGGGATGAACTAAAGAAAATCATTAACTCCTCAGTGCGTTGAAATTCAAGACAGAAGAAAAGTAAGGCTGGAAGGATTTAAAATGAATGGATATGTAAGATGAGACTCTGAAAGCCTAGGGTGGGGTGGGACAATTAACAACACCAAGAAAATGCTGAAGTTCATTGCGAGTGAGGAGACCTTCCTCCTCACTGGAGCATGAGACTTGCTTGCACCAGACAGTGAGGACACCAGCTGCTTAGAGAAGTGCTGCAAGAAATCCCTGAGCCTTTGAGGGCTCATGGAGGACAAGTGACATTTCAGAAGATAAGGGCAAGGCAGAGGTGGTGACAGGGAGGAACCCAGTTTCCCTCTGTGGATCGAGATCCTGTGGATAAGGTAAATAGATACCACATCTTCTGCCTTCACCAAGTTGTCTGCCATTGACTCTTGCAGTGAGCTGGAGAGCAGGTTGCTATTTAGAACTTCACTTAAAGAGGCGAAGAGGCTGCTGAGGGGGAGCAGTGAGGATGACGAGAGGTCCAGAAAACATGGGCTCCATGGAGAGACTGGAAGAATTAGGGTTTGTTTAGTCTAAAGACAAGAGAAGACTGGGGGGAACAGGACAGCAGACTTCAAACACACAAAACGTAACCGCAAAAAGGAGAGAAATAAAAAAAGCTCTTCTCTGAGTTTGCTGTGCATCAGAGGTCGTTCACTGACTTAACAACACTGGAAATTTTGGGTAGTCTGTAAGAAAGATAATAAATATGGCCTTATGAGTCAGGACATGGGTATCGCCTGGACTGGATCACTAGGGAAGAGTGCAGTATGTCCATCCCCTGAGGACAGCAACAGGTTAGAGAAATATTTGTCCAAATGGGCTAGGTAGAGAATTTTTTTTCCTTTGGTTGCTTTGAAGATGTTCCCTCCTCAATCTCATGTCCTTCTCATTCCCCAGGAATCCTTTAATCTCTGTTTGGTTTGCTCAGGGGAGGCAGAAGGGGGAAGAGAAAGGGGGGACAGTCAAGAGCAGCAGTTTTTAGCCGACGGTTTGCGTGAGCCCGGGGACACGCTGTGTCTCTGGCAGAAGGTGGTGGAGCGGAGTGAGCCTGCCACCGTTGGGTTTCAATTTACCATCCAAGGGTCTGCACTGCTACTGGAAAACCCTGAGGGGGCCTCCAGATCTGAAGTGTGTAAACCCACCAGGCGAGCTGACCCCAGGGGCCCTTCCCAGCCCTGTTTTCTCTGCTTTCTGTGGTGCTAAGTGCTTCAGCATGGCAGGGACAAATGTGACTGTCTGCTTTTTGGAAAGAGCTTGCTGACCCATGGATGCCTGCCCAAAACAAGCATTGTTCTGCCCTGTCTTTCCCCTGGCAGTGCCTGAGGTGCTGTGTTCGTCCTAGGTACAGGCAGCACTGTGTGGGCCATCTACTCTTGACCCTTTCCTGTCCTTTGTCTTTACAAGGGGACCTCCCAAATGTTTGCCAGAGTATCTCTGTTCATCTATTGTTGAATCTTTGTCTTTGAGCACTTTAATTTGTCTAATGGGCTCACTGTGGTTATGCCAATGGCCCTGATTTTCCTCACCAGATTCTTCTGGCTCTGGAGGCTGAGTGGCTTCTGTCGTCCTTATAGACTTTTCTTGAAACAAGCCGATGCTTGGAGATGTAGTTGCAATCTGTGGCTTAACTCTGCTATCAGACTCTGTTATTTTTGAGACTGGTGCTTAATCATGTTAATTTTACTGTGAGACTCCACCTGGTTGGTTGTTTTGGGCACGGCTTCCCATGGACTCCTCAGTGCTGTGCTTGAGTCTGCCTCCTGAGCAGGGGCTGGTGGTGGTGGTGCGCTGGGATGCTCGAGGTGCCTGAGCAATGACTTTTATCCTCAACAGCTGCTGCTATTAACTGCTGAATCTCAGTGACCTCATGGGTTTGATTTTTGGAGGGGAGCTTGAGTGACTGGCATAACCTGGTGCCTCAGCTTAGTGGCGGTCACATATTTTGGCAGTGAAATCCTGATAGCCTCTTTGCTGTCCAACATTTCTGCGATCCTTTGAAGAACCTCTTGCCACTCTGCAAGGGTGTAGCCAAGAGGGGGATGTTTTGGGGATGGAAGGGTCTGGCCTTCTCAAGGGCTTATGCTCTCTGAGGGGAGTTATGCACACAGATTATCTGCTATCCCTGACAACACCTGAAGCAAAATTTCTGGGGGGTGTGCTTTGGGTAATCACTGTTGTTTAAAATTTTTCTTGTTATTTTGAAGATTTATTTTGTCTTTAATTTCCCCTACAACTAATAATATTGAATTATGGCAAGTCATGCAGCGTTTTTCCCTTTTCATTTGCAGCTCTCTGAGTTAATGCTTCCCCCATCTCCCCTTGTATCATTTGTTCCCTGATGGAGGTAGGGAAGATGTCTCTAAAAGACTGGATCTGTTGTGTGAAAACTGTAGCACAGCCAGTCTTTAAAAATGGCCAAACCCACCATCTGGGCTCCATGCACCCAATCGGGGTCTGCCTGCTCCAAAACAGGGTCACACTACGTGAATGCCCACAGGGCTGCGAATGAGGGCCTCCCTGCCACCTCGGGTAAGGTTATGCTCAGGCTGCTGACATTTTAATCAGCATTTCATAACTAATTGCCTGGCCACAGCTATCTTGTTATCAATTAACATAGTCCTGAATGTCAGGAAGTAACTATATCTCTCTAACTCACTAAGACTGCCTTCTGGGTCTGTGAAATGACTGGATTTCCTCACAGGGATGGATTACATGTTTACATCTCCCCTTCTGCCAGAGTGTGTAGTGAGGATGACCCAAGGAAGCAACAATAACATCTTTATGTTCCATCTCTGTCCTTCTGATCTCATGTATGCTGTAGAGCAGAAAAAAAGGCCCTCATATATGAGCTTTTGGAGCAGGCTAGAAGACACCCACATTGCAGACACTGGACTGCCTGAATCCAATAAGTTGGGGGGGGGGGGGGGTGGAAATTAAGCAACAGCAATTGAGAGCCTTTTAAGAAAGAACAGTTTTCCAGACGTCAGGAAATACCTTTAAATGGATGGGATCGTTTCAATGATCCTATCAGTCCAGAGAGCGTTGCTGTCTCCAAAGCTGGAGGATATCTCTGCCATCAGCAGAAGGTCTCACACCACACTGACATGCTCTAATACTGTCCAGCTTTTAAGGTCTGATATTCTGGGACGTGGGACTTTCCAGATTGCGATAAATAGGACCCACTTACAAAACTAAGCTTTGCCTCTTGTGAGCTTGAAGAGGCTACGACGTGGAGAGTGGCTTTTTATCTCTTTGCGTGGGTGAGGGAAAAGGGGTCATTGCAATTCTGTTTTAGACAGTCACTGGTTGAACAGGCCATGGGGAAGGACAAGCAAGCAGAGGCCTCTGTGGCATGGCCCTGCTGTTCATTACAGGTGTGCTCCCTCTATGTGTGCAATAAGGTGGGCTCATCCTGTCTGCAGACTATGGCTGCTCGTTTGCTTAATTGGGCTACAGGAAAGGCAGAGCTTATTTAAGGAAAGTTTCTATCTGCATAAAAGCCAGAGCAGCTGAGAAGGGACAGTGCAGATGGTGCTAATTTCCAGAGGCCATATGTTTGGAGGGACCCTGGGTACCCCCACAAGAATTCTTTGTTTTCTTAATGTTCATTTTCAAAGGTGCTCTGGAGGTCTCCTCTTTGCAGGAGGCCACTGCTTCCTCCCACTCGTCCACTCCCAACACGTTTGCTCCATCCCCTCCTCCATCCCCTGCTGCTCAACAAGCGCCACAGCTGGATAAACAGCGATTGCTGTCGCTTATAGCCCTCCAGTGCCTTTCAGCGACACGCCGGCATGGAGAGATGCTTCCTGAGCTGCCCATCATGGGCGGATGATCATGCTGGAGCCCACATGCCAGCACCAACATTGCTCCGGTGCCAGCAAGATCAGGTTCAAAACACATAGGATCTGAAGGTGCTAATTACAGATGTGGGCTCCCTGTTCTGCACAAGGCTGAGGAATTTGGTCATCTGGGAGCTCTGGTGTGTCTGATGGCTGCGTTTTGCTATGAAGTGGGCTTAGAAATGTTTACAGTAGCTTTGGTCCTTGCTCTGTTGATCCATTGTCCCATCTTTGCTGGCTGTTTATGGAAAGGGGGTCTAGCTCATCTTCTAAGCAGCACCACCTCTGTCTCACCCCTAAAGAGCCTGCTGTAAACATGGGAGAGGAGGAACCCCCACAGCTATGATTTGCACTTGTAGCTGTTGAGGTAGTTGGCTCTTGGTTGTTTGTGGAGCTCTTTGGAGTTCACCACCATTGAGACCTGGCCCACTTGGGGGCAATGAGGCCTCTTTCTACACAGCTGCTCCAATCTGGCTGGAACTGCAGGAGCTGGGGAGTGTGGAGGACAACGCATAGTGGTGCTGTGGTGATTCTGTTGCAGTCCACGTTGCTTTAATGAAGGGTCCTGTGCAGCCTGGTCGACTTCCAGCTTTGCTTCCTTGGCTTCCAGGGTTACCAGCATCCCTGACCAGGCCAGGGCAGCTCTGGCAGACCCCTGGCCAGGGGCAAGCCCAGTGCACTGCGTGCAGCACAGCCAGTGCTCCGGGGAGAGGCTGGCTCAGCCCAGCCACTGGGGTTAGAGTGGATGTGAGCAGAGGCGCAAGGATCCTCTCTCTCCTTTGCTCGCTCTTTAACGTGCGTTAAATTTCTTCTTGGTATATTAAAGACTGAGCCTCTTTAGAAGCTCTGCTCAGCCTTCTCATTAATCACCGTGACAAAACATGACAAATCCACTTTGCTGAAGCATTATTTCACTTTGTAAAATGCCCGGTGGTTTGCAACAGCTTATCCAGCAGCACTTCCTGCTCCCCGACTGTCCTTGGGACATCTTCCCCCCTCCTTCTCTAGCCCAAGAAAGATGATGTTGCTTTTAGAAGTTACTATATCCGAGGGCTTTGTTTTCGCCTGGCTCACATGGACAGTCCATTTCACATTTGAAGCCCAGTCCCTGGATGGTCTCTACCGATTGACTTATTGCAGCCAAGACTCTGTCCCTGCAGCTCACTGATGTGTGTTTACACAAGACCGTGCAGCTTGCCCTTCACATAACCATGGAATTTATAGAAGACATGTAATGAAGATGGTCCTCCAATATGCCTCCTGCCTTTGATCTGTGTGGGGTGCATGTCCCGATGGGCCCAGAGCTGCCCGGCATTGCTGATTTACTCTGCTCTGTGGATGTTTTTTGGAGGAAAAAAAAAAAAGCTTATGTTTTCTCTCAGTGGTATAGCAATACCATTACAAGCTGTGTTGCTGTCTGGTCACATTTGGTCTGGAAGGGCAGGGACAGCACAGGGTTTGCTTGCTTTTAATCTTTTTCTTTCACTGTTATTTGGTTTGGTTCATGCAATCCACAAGTGCCCCAAACCCAGGCAGATGGGTAGGCGGGTTATTAAGGGTCTATAGTGTTGCTAATGGAAATAAAGTCCATGTATTGGCAAGCTATAAGCATTGACCTTGTGACAGGCTGCTCACTCTGAAACAAAATCTCTCCAAAATAGTTCTCCCACAGAACTTTATTGTCATCCAAGCCAGACTCAGAAAAGATTTGGTTTTTTTTTCTCCCAGCCTGGCATAAATTTGGGTTTATGGATCTGAGTCTGACCTTGGCCTCCAATACGAACTCTCTGATCACAATCCCTTTTGTTATCTAGACTTGATGTTCCAGGTAGGATAGCGACCTCAGCACCAACGCTGGTGACAGGCGATTGCCAGAACAACCAAAAGTGGATCGCCCCTGAGCTCCTGTCTTAAATTTGTTTGGAGTTGTTTTGAGTTGTTGAGTCTTCTGACTGTGAACATTGACCTTAGCTCTTCTCAGTCACTGCGAAGGTGCTAAACTTTATTTTTTAAATTTTAGCCAAAAGGTAGCCTTTAGAGGTAACCTCTTTTCATCAGAAGTCTAAGAGTGGCACTCGACAGTGCAATTTTAGGTTATCAAGGCTTGACAGTCAAAATGTTTGCTGTAGTCCCCCGAATGGAGGAGTTATGCTAAGTGAGAGATTTCCAATGCAGAAAATATTTGTTCATCGAAAGTCTCCAGTTTCTCTTATGGACTTTCAGCCAGGGGCATTTTCAGGATGATGACATATTCTGTAGGTGCTCACCATGACATTCGCCTCTCGTGCAAAGAGGAGGTTGCTGCCTGTTATCTGTCAGCTCGCCTGTTATACTGCTTAGTCTTTACTTCTTGGCACTTCATGTAAAGAAAAAAAACAACAACCAGAGTGTCTATAGAGTATGGAAAATGTAGAAACCCTTGACAGCTGTATGGTGTGTCTTGCTTCCCCCACAGAGAGGAAACCACAAAATAGTGAGTCCAGGGGTTTCTTTCCACACACACAATATCTGTCAGGATTTTGAGGAATTTTCTGGGACCTGATGAAAGAAATGTACTGTTTAAGCCCTGATATATACTGTATAATGGTTCTGTACAAGGAAGATGCAGTGCTGCACACTGGCAGCTTCCAAAAGGCTTCCCAAAATAAAAGAAACCCAAAGGACTTGAGGGAATTCCTTTCAAAAGGGCAGATTGACCTCTATGAGAACAGAGGCAGAAGCATAGAGGAAAATTATCTTGTACTAAAGAGAAAAGGTACCTGATGTGTTCAATAGCTGTAGTTTCCTTGTTAACCTTTTCACTGATGCCGGTGGCAAATGTGTACGCATTTTAGCAGCAAAGGGGTTCTTGCTTACCCACATTCAACTTTCTCAGCCCCAAGGGGTGGGCAGGAAGTGAGGGGGAGTCACATAAGTAGCCAGTCCTCCATGCTCAGTGGTGTCACAGTTGGGCAGGGGATGCCTGTGTGCCAGAGGGCCAAAAATGAGTGTAACTGACTTACGTGGCCTTCTCAACACAGGGCTTTCTGAAGCTGCCCTACACTTGTGGTGACTGTAAGCAGTGCTGCTAATTGTGGGGTTACCTTAATTAATCAGCAGGGAGATGGTGAGAGTGCATTGGCAAACGGAAGCAGCATCAGGATGAACCCCAAAAGATGGTACTATGTGTTTATCCAGCCCTTCTTGTTAGGATTTATTACACTGAAAGATTAATTATTGTTTATTTTTCTTCTCTCTTTCAGGTCCACCTGTAAGTACCAAACCTCTGTGGTTTTAGAAGCTGTTGACAGAGTTTGCGGGGCATGAACTAGCAAAGTCTCCTGTCTGTAGCATCTGGTGCGGTAGCTGCCTTTGCAGTCCTGGCACCCTGGCATCTCCCAAACAGCAAGTACTGTGTGTGCTCAGGACCCATGTTGGGGTGGGATTGCCCTTGGCTGCATTGCAGCTTCCGAGGGTGAGACAGAGGGAGCGCAGAGATGAGGACATGGCAAACGTGAGGGTAGCAGATATCTGTGTGTTACCAGTTGTCCCCACATACCCTGGGGGAATCAGCTGTATGTGCTTCACATGCAGCGAATGCCACGTGCTGAACAAGGAGCATTTGCGAAAGAAGGGAAGATAGATCACAAACACATGGCGGGAGCTGAGCTGGAGGGACTTGCTCCCTGCTACTCACCCGGGCTTGCTGAAGTGTTGGGCCTTCAAGTATAGCTGCATAGCTATCAATTTCAGAGGAAAAATTGTGTTGACAGCTTCCTTTTCAAATGTTAGCTAATGCAAAGCTTCAGCACAGACAATTTAGGCTTCAGGAAAATAGCTAGGTTATTGCAGAAGTTTGATTACAGCTATTAAGAGACCCACAGTGAACCAGAAGCAGCAATGCAAGGAATGAGGCCGTGTATCGACATCTCTCAAGATTATAAAGAAATGCTATATTGTCTCTAGCACGGTCCTTCCAGAGGAAGTGGTTTATATTTGTGTACAATAGGGTAACTATACTGGGTTTCTGTTAAGGAACATGAGAAGTTAAACATACGGTAGTCATCTCATGTCTGTTCATGCAAAAATGTCTTAAACGGTTTGCAGATGACGTTCTGAGGAGAGGTAGTTGCTGCAAAACCTATTTTCCCCTTTCGTCGAGTTGAAATGCTATAGACTGAACTCCCACAGATATATGAGCATGGCCCAATTTAATCACAATAATCTTCAAAAAAGTTGCACCTTCCAGGCCAAAAGGTCTGAAAGCGTTTTACAGCTGGAAGCTCTGGTCCATGCAAACCTTCAGTGATAGCTTATCCATCCTAGAGGCTTTCAGGACTGGCTGCTGAAGTGGATGTATTTCAGCGTTAGTTTTGGGTTATTGGGAGGAAAGCACTGGTCTGGAAGAGGCTGCAAGTGGAGCCCTTCCAGGGCTGTCCCTCCCACTCCGCTCTGGGTAGGCATATGTCAGCACTAAAGGGGTGGGGAGGGCACAAAATTGGAAGTGGTGTTGGCACTTCTGTAAAGAAATCTACAGGTCAACACAGACGTCTCCTGGAGAGCAGTCTGCCCCTTTGCAAGGTGAGGAAGACAAACACTCCAGGCTTTCTCTACAGCAATAAGGGTTAGAAACTTAATATCGTAATGAAAGATTGAAGTCTGGCAGAAACACATAGGACCACCAGAGAAGTGCTGACTATATATGCTACCGTATCCTGGCTTATTGCGACCCCTGAACCTGTCTCCACACACAGCCTTTCAGGACAGGCCATGAGGAATGCTACAGCCGATGGAAATAACAAGAGGAAGTCAGGCAGACCGAGGGTCGTTAGCCAAAGTGGAATTTTTCTTGGGCTAACAGCACCCTCGTCTCATTCAGGACCTCTGGGGTTTCTGATCGACTGAAGAGTGAGACTGGCTCAGTCACCGTGAGCGAAAGTTCACTGCTGAAGAGTCAAGCAGAGTCCTCTATGTCGCCATAGGAAATATTCTACCCCTCATATTTCTTGTGATTAAAACTGGATGGAAACTCAAGTTTACGAGCAACAGACCTGGGCTCCTGCCTGTCTGGTTGTCGTACACATTGTTCTGGATAGCGACCCCAAAGCACTGATGACCCCACATCTCTCTGCTGGGTTTCTCTCCCAGCTTGCAGAATACAACACAGCAGGTGGCAGGGCTTAGCCCTCAGTGCTGATGTTGGCTTCAGCGTGGGGATGGGCAGAAATACTCATTAGAAATGTGCTGAGCCCTGCTTGTAGTCTTGGATGAGCAGGAAAATAGCCAGGGAAGGGAATAAGCAACACTCCGGGAGCAAAGGGGGCCTCCATGCTCTCTTCTTGCCCAACAGATGCTCCCACCATTATTCATGTAGTCAATCAAGGCTTTGGTGAAGGCAAGGGCGACCCACAGTCACGTAAGAAATTTGGTGAGATTGGAACTAAAAGGGGCAAAGTAAGGAAGGAAATGATGAAATCGTGCAATAGTCCCGAGGTTCCCAGACTCTTTTGCCGTCTGGACCACATCCGAAGGAAAAGATCCTCTCACGGACGTTCTCTCTCCCATTTCTGAACATGCAACATTTCTGTGGCAACTGCAGCAATTCTATACATGATAAAATAATATTTAGCAGATGGAAACTAAGGAAGAAAGTCAGAGCCCTGTAATTAGCTCCTTCTCCATGGACTTGCAGATACCTTCAGAGCCGTGCAGAGAGCTGTGGGTAGAGCCATGCTGAAAGGACAGAAAACTTCACAGACAGGAGATTAGGAAACTGAAGCAGTCATAGCTGATGATCAAGGAACTGTGGAGAGATTTTTAACCATTCTGTTTCCTAAGCCCTTACATGTGATTTCATCTCTTTATCAAGCCCTCCCTTTGGAGTCTGAATCTAATTTTTGTCTTTTCTGTGTATTTTTGTTTCAGGGCCCTACAGGAAGACCAGGGCTCCAGGTAAATACTTCATTCTTTCTTTTTCATTCCGTGTGCACTCTGTCCAGCAGTAGTACTTTCACCAGCAGGCCTTCAGGGTTTGTGAGCTGGGAGATCTCACATAGCAGACCTGATGTGAAATAATAGCATACTGCAAACAGGACGTGACTCGTAACAAAGTAGAGACCACAGGAGCTTTGTAGGACCAGACTTAAGGGTAACACAATTCCTATGAGCCCTCCTACACGCTACTTTTGAAGATGGCTTTGTCAGCTTGAGGGTCTGGTTGAAGAGGTGCAGTGTGCAGTATTCTTGCTGCTGGGGCTTACTAATTGCAGCAAGACTTAAAAGGCCTAAACCACTCTGGGACAGATGCAAAAGTTTGTAATAGCAATATCTGCATCTGACGTAGATAGTTATGGGTGAGGAAGGAGCATGGGTTTCAGGGTGACAGCTGCGTGCTTTCCTGGCAATAGCTCCCCTGCTCCTTGGGCCGCTGCTCACCTGGAGACTGCAGCAGCTGTAAAAGGCAGTTTCCTAATGAACAAAATGCAAGCCGTGCTGCTGGCTCTCCTCCTGACTCAGCACAGAGGCTGCTTGTTGCCTTTCATGCTCCTCTAGCTGCGATGTGGGAGTTGCAGGCAGCTTTGCATGACTTTGTAACCGGCCTACATGGTATCATCCAAACACGAGTGCTCTTTCCTGGCTCCTTGTCACAGACAACCTTTCCTTATAAACATCTGGCATTTATTTGCTGTCCTACCAGGAGTCTCCCCTTTCGCTGTTATTGCTTGGAGGGCTGTAACGCTGTGCAGTCACATACCAGACACGGCGCCGTCATGTACCACTCTGACACCAGGTACTCACTGGAGGCCAGACACAGCTCAGGCCCGACCTTGCGCTCTTCCTGCTTAGGCACCAGTCACAGCAGAGCCAGAAGAAACAAAATCAACTTTTACCTTGAACTGTGAGGGAGCTCACCCTGAGCTCAGCTCTGGAGCAAAGCAGCATTTAAGAGACTAAAAGCACAGGAAAACTCAGCATTATGTTCTCCAGCAGCCACAAAATCCCAGGGCAAGATGCTGACGCTGTGAATTTTGCCTGCTGCCGGCACACAGAGATAGGCAAATATTAGTGGGACCGAGAACCTGCCTAAAACCCCAGAAGAAAGCAGTTTCCCAGAATATATCATCTACAGAATTTAAAATCAAGCAGCTGTTTAGCATTTCATCCATTTGCAAGGGATACTTTTGCAAAGCATAGATTGCTTTTCAATTTATCAAAACATGCGCTGCATGGAAAGGAATGCCCCTAATACTGAATGACGCCCCAGCTCCTCAGGGGAAAGTGGCTACACTTTCACCATGTAGTGGTTTGATCCCAGGCAATAATGTCCCATGTTGGGATGCATGGCCAAAGGAGCCTCTGTGTACACCTGGTAAAACAAATCGAGTTAAGTGCATTCCCTTTCCAGACATTTCAGACTACGTTCATATGTGTTGGAATTAAACATGGGTGAAGGCACAAAGAGGTGGCACTGATGGGGCTGATGTCTCTAAGCTGCAGAAACCAGAAAACCAGGTTTATGTCTATAGATGCAGGCAGCCATGGGCAGGGACACCCTCTTTACATATGGAAACCCCAAATGTTGCTGGCAACAGAACTGAGAGATTATTATCACTTAATTTTTTCGAAATATAGAGCAAAAGCAATGTGACCACTGGAGCCATAATAATCAAGATCCTCTCAGCAGTCAGCTGCTATCTTCCGAATCTGCACAGCCTTCAGTTTTGATGACCAAGAATGCAGAGGATGTTGATTTTTTAATTATTTTTTAAATGGCATAGTTAAATTTAACTGTAAGAGGCAGAAAATTGCCTTGTAGGTAAGTGGCTGAAGAAAATCGCCACCGGTCTTGTGTTTACGAGGCTCTGTTCAGTGTTGTCTGACCCAAAGTCATTCCCCAAACCGCTGTTAGGATTGTTCACACCCTGACAATGCACTGGGAAGTATCTCAAAGGGGTAGAAGACACTAAACACAGCTGCTCATATGTCTTCTTCCAGACGTGCTTTTTCCTGTGTCAGCTTGTTTTCCCACATTTTTCTCTTGCTTCTGGACAGGATCGTATTTTCAAGTCTAGGAGAATCCTGTTTTAAAGTGATAACTCTATAAATAAGTAGCTAACACCCAGATGACTTTGGTAGAGTAAGAGAAAAATGTGACAGTTGGCTACTGCAGGAAGCGGGTTCCCAGGACACGGATTTTATGAAGTGTTGGAAATTGGGATTATACTTTGTTCGGCTGGAAGCTCTTGCCCTTCTTTTGCTACATAAATCGCCGTATGTCACCGCTGTTGTGAGATGTGCCGGTTTGTCATATGTGCAAACAAAGCAGTGGCTTACACATGTTCTTAAAGACAGGTTTGGGCACATGCAAACACACTTTCCTTTCCCTCTAACTTGCTCTCTCCCTCTCCCCAAATCCCTGGATGCTTGCACTGCAGTGTGAAGCCGTGTCTGTGGCATAGCTCATCTGAGCTGTTTTATAACCTTGCTTTTGGCCAGTTTCCAATTGCCTCTCATTTTTGCCTTAATTGCCAGGGAGACAAAGGAGCCATGGGGATCCCTGGGCGGCCGGTAAGTTATAACCTCTTGCATGTGCCTTGTCCTCCCCATCTTCTTCTAACCCTCAAGATTTTGGGAGAGCTTTCAGGATGACCCTTGGCGGGTGTCAGCCTGAGAAAAACCACCCTCCCTGAGCCCCACACCTGCGAGGATCTCCTGGTCACAGCAGGGTAGCCAGCCTGCAAACCGCTCACGTGCTGGGGGAGTGTCTCCATCCCCTCTGCCATATTGCTCAGACCCTCCTCTGGTTCAGCTTCCCCCTGGGTTGAGTGCCTGCTGCTGCCACCTCATTCACAGGCTGGGCTTGCTGATGCACCCCCCGGCAGCTCCCCTTCCCAAGTACCCCTGCCATGAACGAGGTGAGGCATCCCCTGCCTGGCTAAGCACTGTATTTTGGAGCTGCTCTTTGCTCAGGCGTGCCGGAGTGAGGATGGAGAAGAGGGCTGGGGCAGGAGTTGGGGCCACCCTACTCATCCCAGCGCCGTAGCCAGGGTTTTGGAGTGGGGGAGCGTGCCTTTGCCTCTGACACCTGTGTTTGTGTCTCTTTCTCTCTCTTTCTCTCTCCCCTGCACACTTTTGCATGTGGCTGTGACGGGTGCCACTGACCCAGGGACTAAAAGGGCAAGCCGGAGAGAAGGTGAGTCAGCTCCTTGCAGCCCATAGCATTCCTGACTGTCTTCCTCTACAGCCAGGCCAAGCCTTCCGCTCACAGTCATGGCTGGTGCAGCCAGCTTTGGGCTTTCACCCCGTGGGCTGCCCCTTCATCCCTAGCAGTGCGAGTTTATCTCCCAAATTCCTTCCAGGCCACTCAGCCTCTGAAGACTGTTGTGTTTCTTGTTTATGACAATTTACTAACAGCCATAAGAGGCAATGGGCACATGCAGGGCTTCCCTTGAGGCTTCCTGGGTTTTAACCATTGAGTTTCTTCTCCGCTGGTGGCTCTGCTTGCCCTAATCAACCTGCAGCTCCCCTCCACCTCCCAGGTTAGCCTGATCCCTAGTGCAAGCCATAGCAAGGAAGAAAATGGCACAGCGTGCTCCTGTTTCTGACATGGTGGGACCTGTTCCTCCTGAGGAAAACTGAGGATATGGTTTAAGTCTGTGGGCTGCCATCTTGCAAACTGTTTGCCGTGCAGAAAATTGGTGTTTATTACCTCCAAAGAAGTGGTAGATTGCAAGGGATCCCTACTGCTGCCTCCTGTGTCTTGAAGTGTTTGACATTTCAACATTAGTGTATTTTCCCCAGAGCTGTAAGTACCTCTCACCCGTGAGAACTGCAGAATGGAGGTGTCTGGGGTGTGTAACTGAATAACAAAGTGTAGAAACTAGGACAGGGATGAATATTCACCTGATCATCCATGCAGGGCACTGCCATACCAGGCCCATTTGCTCTTGTTCATAGGAGACAGAGAGAAAAGCACAGCAAGGGAGGGCAAGGTAGGACTGAGATTCTCTCTTCTTGCTTTCAAGCTACTTCTTGCTCATTGGAGCCAATTGGCATTTTCTAACAGACCAAGATTTCACTGCCTGAAGCCGCTCTGCTTTTTCTCTTTGTGTCCTTGCGTTTCTCTTTGGTCAAAGCTTTTAACATGAAGGGACAGCAGATAGATATAAACAAACAAGGGAAAATTCACTCTTAATTGCACCTCCTTTCCCAAAGGCCTCTGTGAGAGTCCTAGGTCCCTGGCAGACCCCAGCTTTGTTTTGCAGAGTACTCTGCTTGCTCACAGGCTGTTTGGTTTATGGGATGCTCCATCCCAAGGCTGCCCAGCCCTGGGCATTTCTGGAGCTGTCTCTCAGGAACACACCGTGTTTACCAAAGGCAGGGACGTGTCCTGCCCATTGCACACTGTGGGTGGCTGGGAGCTGGAGAGGCAGCTGTTTTCTGTTCCAGCAAGGACTTTGCTGTTTTCATCCCCATCCCAACTGAGTTTGAGAAGCACACACAAGCATGCCATTTCTGGAGGTAACCAGTAAGCTGCCCGCAGCTCCCATTTCCCTGGAGCCCACTGTACCCCTTCTTCTCTTCTCTCTTCTGCAGGACGCAGTCCTCCTGGACTTGCAGGAAGGGAACAGCAAGAGTTTTAAGACCATCTTTCACACTTGCAATGGGGCAGAACCTCTGTTTTGCCAGAAAGTGTTTTATGTGTTTATAGTTTCCTTGCTGTGCAGCGTCCACTTTCTGGCACGTTCAAGTAGCACCAAACATCTTTTCTCTCTAAGTGTGGAAAGAGTTGGGGGATGCTAGAACAGCAGCTGCCCCATAAGCCCTGAAGGTCTCACACCTTGAGCACCTTCATTTAACCCTGGTCTTGACAGGAATATAATTGTCTTCGTATTTTCCTCTCCTCCTTTTCTCGCCCTTTTTCCTCTCCCTTGTCTCTCTGCAGGGTGCTCCAGGAGAAGCGGGCATGTCTATCGTAGGTCCCCGTGGTCCACCAGTAAGTGGCTTTTTCTCTCTGTTTTTGACTGATGCAGGATGTGGGCAAGTTACAGGCAAAGACTTAGGAGGGGCAGCGAGACACAGCATTGGCTGGAGAGAGAAAAAACCCTGTATAATGTGGTTCCCATGCTGAGCCAGGCTTGGTTTTATACTGCTATTATATACTATATATAATGAAATTACAGCTTATATGCCAATACAAATGAGGAACCCTTCCCTTGCAAGGAAACCATATTCCTGTATTTTAAAGGAAGAAGCATATTTCTTTTTTGCAACAGGGCTGCTACTACTTTTGGAGAAAATAAGCCCTTTGTCCTGGCAGATCTCAGCCTTTGTCTCCATTAGTAGAGAACTGGTTTTGCAGAAGGGCAGGACCAGAGCTAAGCTGGTGAGTGGGCAAATCACAAAGATGGGTAGTTCAGAGGTCCTTGTCAAGTACCCAAAATCTTGGAAACTCTTTTACAGCGTAGTTACCACTGTCTGAAAAGTCCCTTACTGGACTGGGGAGCTGAGGCAAGGGTAGGCAGGATTTTGCATGCTCTTCCAGCCAAAGTGTCCCTGCAAGGTGCAAAGTCAGCCAGGCAAAGCTTTTTGCAAGGGTAGGGTCATTAAAAAAGGCCAAAGTGAAGGGTTGGAGCATTTACATGCCCTAAATGCTGGATGTTTCTTGCACTGCGGCTCAGACATCAAGCCTCTGCTTTTGTGTGGACGCAGCCAGTCCTCCTCACTCCATCCCTGCACATCCTCCGCTGGAGTTTTCCATGAAAAAAGGCCCAGAGACTCAATTCTCTCCCTCCCAGTGGGCACTTCCGATTTTGATTAACCTGTGAAGAGCACCGTCCTTGACCTGTAGAGAGGATGGGCCGCTGGCAACTTTTGTTTCACAGCAGAGGTCAAGTGAGAGAGACCTAGGCAGCGCAAACACTTGGCTACATATGGCTTTCCAATTAACTTTCCAAAAGCCCCATGATAAGTGTTTCCAGCCTTGATGGTTCCCAGGCCCACCTGCCCAGCACACTGGAGTTTGAGAAGCGACAGAACTGAAGCCCAGGACACAAATGGGTCTCGCCAAGTGTTTTATATCCAGCAGATGGTCCCTGGCCACATGGCCAGGTGAGGAGGAAGGGCTGACAGATCTCTCAATGCCAAGCTCTGAGCGAAACCAACCTGCTCCACAAGCAGCAGGTTTTTGGGAGTAAATACCCTGTGGTTTTTGCTGTTTCTCACAAGCTGTAGCTCTCAGCCTTCTGGATAATGTGATTGTAGTAATTGGACAGAAAAGCCGTCAGTCACTGTCACTGTAGGTCCTGCAAACAGACAGGCACTACTGTTTTCTTGAAGGACGCATGCCTGGTCTGTAGGACAACTTTTAATGTCTGCTTCAGTGCTGCCGCTTCGCCTCATTGCCTTTGCTGCTGTTTGGTAAAGTGCAGAACATGATGTATCTGTAAAGCAGCAGAAAACTTAGATAGCAAATGATATCTAAAATCAGCTTTTGCCTACCCTCATCAAAGCCCCGAGGTGCCAGGACTGGCCCAATGCCACACATCCACCCCCACAGACTACTGTGAAGATGATCCAGTTTCCTGGGAAGTTGGTGATAGGTCAAAAGGATGGCTAAGCACTGAAGACAAACATGGGAACCCCGGCCAAGGGGCCACTCGGAAAGACGTGGGATGACAAATAGTTTCCAGATTTTTGTTTCGAGGTTAAAGTTTTCGCTCGAGCTCAGAGCAACTTAACTTCTGGCCAGAGAGGGACAGTGCACCGATAGTGGCAGAAACAGACGGTCTCCATGATTTGGCAGCTCCCAGGATTACATACTTCATATGATCAACATTTTAAAAAGAAGACAAGGAAAAACAGCCACCCAACAAAAACAGTCTCTTGGAATCACTCACTGCTGAACTGTTGTTTTGGCCTGATCCCATGCAAATCACTCTGCCGTCCTCCAAGGAGAGAGAGGCAGCAGTCTGTAGTCTACAGAGGAAGCCAAATTGCACAATTTCCAGGTTTTCTCCCTAATTCTTTTTTTAGCACTTCTTGTCCAGGGAGGTGTCCAGCAGGGAACCAAAATTAATGAATTGTGGCTAGGCTCTTCTTGATTCTTGCATTTTCAGAGAGTAGCGGTGGACAGATCCTTTAATTTATAGCCTATCTTCCCTCCTGGTCACTGGCCAACAGGACCAGGTGGTTTTATATGTATCTTGCAAAGCAAAGCTGACCAAGTTCTACTTTGCAGAACTAAAAAAACAATGTATGTGGGATTAGGTCCTGTTAGCATTGTGTATAAAAACAGAACTCTTCAGTGCAACATGAGGCATGTGGTCGGAGCATCCCTCAGACTCTGCAAAGAGGTTATTTGGCCCCATCTTCTGACGGGGCAAATCTTCACTGAGTCATTCTGCAGACAGGAGGAGGCTGAAGGTTTCCCCTGCCAATGTGGTTCTGAGCTCTTTCCCAAGGGTTTGTCACTGCTTCACGGTGGCAAACCTCAGTCTCACAGCCCAGCATGCCCATCCCCTCCTTTCCATTTCCTTCCTTTGGCACCACACAAGATCACTCTGGTTAAGGCAGTGATGCACCCATGTGCATTTCTTTTCAGAAGTGAACCCTTGTTTATACCCGGCTTTTTCCTAGGATACCTTTGTGGGACTCAGACAGTCCACTCACGGTATCTCAAATTGCCCAGGAAAGCATTTTCTTCCACAAAACAAAGCATGAGAACACATAAGAAACCTGGGTTTTCGGCATTGTAGCACGGCTTTCAGGGAAGGCAAGATGCCGCAGTGGTCACTCGGTGAGCGTGGTACAGGATTTACCTCATCCTGCTGTTTCCATCTACATGGGTGTGCTTCCAGATCTGCTGAAGTCTGGTCCATATTGCTTCCTGACTTGGCTCACACATTTTCTGGGAAATTGAGATTTAAAAAAAAAAATCCTTAAGTAAAGTGCTATCTCTACTGGATACCCAGACATCTAGGGCAACTGTGACCTGGGATGTCACAGCTCTCAGAAACTGAAGAACTAAGAAAAATTAACAGCCAGAATATTTTCCTTTTTTTCAGTGTTTTTAAATGGGTGATGAAGAAGCTGCCGAACACATCCCAAGCCAGTGTTTGCTGTACCTCATCCCAAACTGGTAGCCAGTGCTGGCTAGCCAGAAAGAGGTGGAGGAAAGGGTTTGCTGCTCATGTTCCTCTCATGACACTGCCTAACTCTCCCTTTTCTCTTAGTTCTTGGAAGAAAAAAACAGAAAAGGAAAAAAAAGTCATCTCTTCTCCAGAATTATTTGTGAGGAAAAGGAATGCACTGGGACATGAGATTAGGGGAGGGGGAGAAGAGGGGTGGCTGTATTTAGACACCAGTGACCTGCAAGGTTTGTCTTGCACAGAGCAGCACCCTGCAGTAAACGCCTCCAGTTTATGGCAACAAGAATTGCCATAACATGAGCTCAGCCTCTGGAATATACTCCAAAAGCCTAGTGTATGGGCTAGGGACACCCATTTAATTAATGTAGAAACTTCAAGGAAACTGCTTGCAGTCCAAACTGGACCTGCTCCAGCACTTTCTTGGCCCTGTACAAATTGGAGTGGGGATGAGAGATTTCCCCTCCTTCCCAAGGTGCTTTCCCCTTGGAAGGAAATTTGGTCTTAGGTAACTCTTCAGAGAGGTGCCGGATAAATGGGCAGAGGCTGGAGGAAAGGCTCCTCAGAGAGGACTTGGGGTCAGTCAAAATCCACTTCAGTTCCTCTAAACTGCTGTCTCTGCTTCACCCTTCCCAGGGACAGCCCGGAACACGAGGTTTTCCTGGATTCCCGGTAAGTGGAACTGCTAATTTATGAGGTACAAGTGTGCAGTATTACTAGGAAGTGTCAGTGGTGTTTGCTGTGTCTCATCATTTCTGTCTGAAACCCAGGACTTGATCTGATATCACTGGAAAAAGAAATTTTTTCATAATTTGTTTTTCTGCCTTTTTTTTTTTCCTTTTAAATGATAGGGGGAAAAAAAGCCCAACAAAAACCAAACCACACAACTCCTAAAGGAAATTAATTTAAAAAAAACCCTCGAGTGTTAAAATAACATAGTTGAAGCCAGTAAAAGAAAACCATCCTAAGAAATACCCCCAAAGAAACTAACCCCTAGGTAGGTGAAATTCCAACCTTAATTGAGCCTTTAGTTGATATTGCAATAGTAGTGAGTGCCTGTGATCCAAACAGGGCCCTGCATGGTGCAGGTCAGCTGGGGACGGTGCCAGGCTGGCCATACCAAAGGGAAAGGACAACAAGTGAGAAGAGGGAATTCTTCTCCCAACACTGTGACAGATGGGCAAGGGAACCAGAAAACAAGCCCAGGAGAGGACAAAGCAAATTTCGTTTCAGTCCTACAGTTGCTGGCAATGCTTTCTGAAGCATTCAAAACTCAAATGGTTGCTATTTATTCTTATGCATTTATCCTGGACGACTAGGAAGCCTAAGGCAAACACAAACACACTCCACATCCCTGCTCCCGCCAGGCGGCTCAGCTGCTGCTCCAGGATACGCAGTGTGCCAGAGCAGGTCTGCGGGGGAGACTCTCATGCCTGGAAAACAGGAGGAATTGGCAGCCTCTGAACCGTCTGACCGGGCTCTGTGGCTCTGCCCTTTGCAAAAAGGAGGGGGCTGTGAGCTGCCCCTGGGCTGAGGAGAAGCAGATCACTCCAGGCCTTTGTGGTCTTTGGCTTTTGGAGGAGTAGAAAACAGATCAGCCCAGCTTATGAGAAAGTGCCGGGTGGGACAGCGCTCTGTGGAGCCTGTTTCTCATCAAATAGTACCTTCAAAATGCTGCTGAGATGTATGTCACCTCTTCCCTGGGACACTTTTATTATTCTATTATTTGCAAAAATTTCTCTTCCCCCAAAGGTGGGTGCCTTTTAAAATCAAAGTCTTGAGAAAACTGCTGATTTTCACCTAGTTTACAGGACGCTGCAAAATTTGAAATGCCGAGGGTTTTTTGCAAATTGCCTATTAATCCTCCCTTCCCTTCCCTTCCCTTCCCTTCC
>NW_010197139.1:583-14330 GCF_000695765.1 Mesitornis unicolor | reverse complement strand
TTTAATTTTTATTTGGGTTTTTCTCTGTTGGGGTTGCTTTGTTGTTGTTGTTGTGGCCGATTCCCAGGAGGGCCGGGGCTGTTTTAAGCAGCTTGTCCCTGGGGTGAAGTTCCAGCAAGAAGGGAGCTGTTCAGCATAAACGGGCGTAGGCCTCGTCATTTTCTAGAAAGGATTTTTTATTTAAAATTTAAAACCATATTACTTCATACAGCAAACTGTGCACTTTGATATATCACAGTGTCTTAAAAAGGAAAATAATCAGAATTTTTTTCTTTTTTTTTTTTTCTCTTTTTTTTTTTTTGGAAATTTTAAATGAAACTTCCTTGTTCTCTCCCAACTCTCTCATTTACATCGGCCTAGAATGATCAGCAAGTAACACAGTTACTATGAAACCAAAATTGTTACAAAATGTTTACAAAAAACTATATTCATAGAAATTCTGCATGTCCACAAAGGAAAATCCCCTGAATGTCACGGAGACCACTTTTTTTTCCTTTTTTTCCCGCTCTTTCCTGTTTTTTTTTTTTTTCTTTTTTTAAAATGTCTTTTTTTGAGAAACACGTCTAAGTAAGGTACAGACAGCAGAGGCTGGTGCTGCCCATGCCCAGGGATGCTCCTGCCCGTGCGGGGCCGTGCCATCGCCCCCCGCCATCGCAGTTTGGCCACGGGTGGCTCAGGTTGGTGGGCGCTGGGCGGCAGCCACTGGGGTCCCCCTGCGGTGACGCTCCCGGAGCCCCCTGCGCTGGCGCCCGGCTGAGCCCCGCTCCCAAAAGTGCCCGTCGAGGGGGGAGCCGCTGTTGCCCAGCGCTGGTTCCCCTTCCCGTGCTCCATCTCTGTGGATCCAACGTCTCCACGTCGCACCCAGCACTGCTGGTTGTCTCCAGCACCGTTGGTTGTCCCCAGCCCAGGCTCTGCCCTGCTCGGTGTCATGGGAGCTGGGAGGAAAAGTGGCCAAGGGGCGGTGAGGGGAGGTGGCAGCAGTTTGGGTACAGTTTAATCGCCCAGAGCTGTTCTGTCTTTATTTCCTCCTCGCTGTTTCAGTCCCTCTGCCCGCCAAGCGATGAAAGGAACTGATTTAACCGCAGCTGGAAGGCAGGCGATTTGTAAGACATGAGTCGCCAATGGTCACAAATGGGTCCCAGAAGGATTTGAGGCTTTGTCACCGAGTCTGTCCCTGCTGATGTGTCCCAGCGTCACTGCTCGGTGTCAGGCTCGTGTCCCCTCCTCTGCAATTAAGCACCACATGGCTGATGAGAGTACAGGGTTAAATGGGGATAATGGAAGAGGCTCCAGTCTGTGCTGGACTGGCACTGGTGAAGGGGGGGGCCGGGGTCTGAACCAGCTCAGCTCCTGCACAGGGTGGGACCCTGCAGGAATGGGGTCCTGGCCACTGCCCCGGCCCCAGCGCTGTTTTGAGCGGTGCAGAACATTTCCTGGGTAAACGTGTCCGATGTCTTAACGATCAGGATTTAAACATAAACCATAATGTGATCTGCACGACATTGGCTGTTGTTTCATGGCTGGTTTATGGGCAGTGCAGGGAGGGAAGGGACCAGGTCAACTTGCAGGGTTTGGGCCTGCTGGCAGAGAGCACCGGTACTTGCAGGTTCTCTGCAATGTTTGTGGGTGAAATCCAATCGAACTGGTGTCAGAGATGAATAAATGGGGTCTATGGCATTAGTCATATTTATTTTTAAAAAGTCTGCCAAGCAGCAAAACGAGTGCCGTTCTCTGTGGTATTTTACTCTGAACATTTAAAGCCCGTTTCAGACTTTGTTTTTCTGTCTGCCTTACTTGTAAGAATCTCTAAGAGTTTAGAAATCTGCGAAGGAAACACAAAATCTGCTGCTCTGACAAACCTCAGGATTTGCAGGGAAATGCCGACAGAATGTCGTTAGTGTTGGGAAGCAGACCCAGCCTTGCAGTCTGTCCTGCGCCGTGTGGGTGTGTGGTGAGCAAAATATGAAGAATAAGTTGCCCATTGGGTTGGCGGCTTCCACCCCAAATTTTTAATGGTTTCTCTGAAAGGTAAAAATTTAATGTAGATTCTCTGCACGTGTACTTGAGTCAAACTATGACGAATTGCCTTTTTTTGTTTTGGGTCATTGTTGCTTTTTTACATAACGGAAAAACAAAACAAGGACAAACTCTGTTGTGTGAAGGGGAGCAGCTATCTCCCCTTGAGCTAATTTGCTAAGATAACCTTCCCAACCGAGCCCCCGAGAGAAGCGGGTGGGGAAAACAACCTGAAATGTGCCAAAACCAGGTTTGTTCCTCTGGGTGAGGGCAAAGTCCCCAGGAAGGGGAGGGCGAACTGGGTCAGCCCTTCCTGTCGTGGCCATGGCATCTCGCTGCGGTGGCCGCGGAGGGGACGGGTTTGGGGTGCGGAGCTCGGGCACGGCTGGGGGCTCACAGGGGCAGTGGGTGCAGGGGGTCCCAGCAGCAGCTCACGGTCACCCTTGTGTGTGCAAGGGCAGGAGATTGCTCTTTTCCTCAATGCCAGTGTTTAAATTGGAGTTGTTAAGCACCTCAGCGGTACTCCCCATGGGATGTTCTGGGTTACAACGGGCAGAGCCGCTTGTTCGCTTCATTTTACAAATAAATCCACAGAGCATCGCGCTGGCCACCCCTGCGGCTCCTGTGCAGGGACGGAGCTGAGCGACGTTTCCGCAGGTCAGCAGAGGGGTCTTTGGTAATTCTGACTAAATTGGTCTGCAGGACCAGCCTTCTGGGTTAAGCAACCTGAAATAAGAACACAGTTTCACGGAAGATTTCGTACAAGCGTCTTAGCGTGTGTGCTGCAGCCCGTGGAGATGCTGCGGGGGGCAGAGCAAGGGGGCCTGGGCCTGGCTCCCAGTGCTGCCTGTCCCAGGCCACCCCGGCCCCGCAGGCTGGGACTTTGTCTTTCAGGTCTCCGATGCCATGGAGAGCGTTTAGTCCAAAACCAGACCCACAGTCCTCCGAGTGTGACCGCAGCGGAGCCACAGCTCAGCACCGCTGGATTTGGTGGGAATTGCTACTGTCCAGGCTCAGAAACAGCTCTGCTGCCGCCGCTGCTGGAGCCGGTGGGCCCGGCCGCTTTCTGCGCTGCTCTGTGGCAGAGCCTGAGCTTGTGGAAAGAGCAGAGGAGCCCAGGGCCTGGAGATCACGGTGGCACCCTGAGCATGGGGTGTCCCTCGGCGATGGCGGTGCCTCCATCCCCCATCCTGCCCAGGGGCCTGGCTCCATTCAGGCCCACTCGCCCTCAGCAGCCATCTTGGCTCTCCTGATGGCTGCGTCTGGAGCCGTCTCCTGCCCCACAGGGACCTCGGCTGTGGGTGGCCATGGCCAGCACAGCCAGGAGTTGCAGGGCGAGGGTCTCCAGGTGCTCACAGACATTTTCCCTTCCAGGACAGCGTATCCCAGCCGCGCTGTGCTGTGGGTGCGGGACGGCCGCTCGCACAGGCGGCCGCTCGCGCTGCACCCCACAGTGTTTCATTTTATTGCCATGCTAAAGAGCCTCCCGCGGGGGCTCCTCTGTGCCTGCCGAGGGCTGGTTTGGCTCAATTCTCTTTCGCCTCCGCGTGTTTCCAGTGTGTAAACATCAGACTCCGGGATGGTGGTGTTGTTAGGACTCCATGAGGCCTGTGGGATCTAAGCATTGGAAAAGAAAAAAAAAAAGAAAAAAGGAACGAAAAATAACCAAACCAAACCAGAAAAGCCCCAAGACCCAGGTCACAGTCCGTGCTCTGAAGTTCTTGCTGTTGCGCCGGTGGTCGATGCTGCTGTGTTGCAAAGGCCTTGCTCTTGAAATGAACCAAACCAGGCGTTTTGTTTTGTATCGTTTTCTTGGTTTTTAATCCTTTCTTCCCCAGTTAAGAGCGCATCCATCCTCGTCCGCTGCAGGTCCTTCCCTCCCGCCCCCCTGTCCCCGCTCCCTAGGGGAAGACGGGCGTCAAGCCGGTGTTGCAGCCCATGTTGTCCTTGCCCGGCAGCCGGCGGTCGTTGAAGGTGTGCATGTTGATCACGGCGTCCGTCTTCACCATGACGGGCGGCTGGGGCTTGTGCTTGACCCGGCGCTGGCAGGTGAGCGACAGCCGGATCTCGTCGGCCATGGCGCTGCAGAAGGAGCGCTGGGGAGAGCAGGGACAGAAACCGCCGTTAGTTCTGGCAAAACGCTCTGCAAGCACAGGGGCTGCTGACAGCGGGCTCTGCAGAGGCCACGCGCGGGGCCTAGGCTGTGTTTAAGGCATCGGCTGCGCTTAGTGGGGTTCAGCGATGCACGGGCATTTGGCTGACCCCTCTCTCCTTTGGCAGGGATGGGGCCTTTGACGCGCTAAACTCTGCAAAAGGCAGAGCTAAAGGCGGCTGCTGGGGCTTTGTGTGAGCCCTGCTGGGCTGGGAGGTTTGCGTGCTGCAGTCACAGGGCTGTGGGATCTGCTGGGCTGGCTAGCGGGCAGTTGGCCTTCATCCGTCTGCCTCACCCCGTGGCAGTGTGCTTTGATTTCTGGTCGTGCACACAAAAGCGCTTTCCACTGTGCCATGACATGCAGGGAAGAGGGAAAAACATCCAAACAGTCCTCATGAGCAGTGGGATGGGCTGTTCTGAGCGTTGTGACAAGCTGGTGAAGTGGTGTGAGGCTGACCCTGAGCAGTGCCTTGAGGGTTTTAGAGCAGGAGTGGGGAGGAGCTGGAGACTCCACGTGTGTATTCACTGTGCTTGGAACATGCAGTGCAATTGCGTGGGATAGTGGTGAGTGGATTTAACTGCTCAGAAAGGTCCCTCCCTGGGACCCCTGTCTGTGCTTTCATGACTTAGGGGTTGGTTTGCTCAGTTTACCCTACAGCAGTTTACTGGTCTCGTTACCGCAGCAGCAGATAACCCTGACCAAAGCAGACATTATTTTCCCCCTGCCCTCGGGCTGCTGGAGTGGGACAGAGCACTGAGCCTTAGGGGACGGCGTTCTGGGGGTGCTGCATTGCAGCCCTTGGTCCCCTAGGCAGCAGGGGCAGGGCTGAGCCCCCTGCCCGTCTCTGGGGCCAGTCCTCAGTGTCTGGGGTACTGGTGGTGCATGGAGCTGGAGGAGATGGGTACCTGCTCGCGCTCGGCCGTTTTGCGCAGCTTGTAGATGAACTCCACCATGGCCACGAACACCGACAGCACCAGCCCCGCAGCCAGCACGATGAAGATGCCCCCGATGTTCTGGATGCCCAGCGCGCTGGCCTCCTTGTTCTCGTCCTCGGGGCAACCGTTCCCTCGCCACCACTTCTCCTTCATCACGTGCAGCTTGTCCTCCTCCTGCAGCTGGAGGATGGCGATGGTGATCTTGTCCCTGTACGGTGACCCTGGGGAGGGGAGCACCGTTACAGAGGGAACGTAGGACAAACGTGACACAAAGTGCATTGAGCAGGGCTGTTCAGACTGCCCTTCAATGGGGTAGGCTTTGGTATTTGGAAATTTGCTGATGCAAGTGGAATGTCTTAATTCCCTTTGTTGTATCTGTGGTAGCCAACCCCTCCTGGGCTACCTGTGGAGACCCCCACGGTCACTTACCCATGGGAGTGCCGATGCCGTAGCCCTTGGAGTCGATGAGCCCCCCGATCTGCGTCAGGTTGCAGTTCCTCTGCGTGATGTACTCGATGGTGGTGGACTCCATCAGCAGGGCGTAGTCGGCCGTCAGCGTCCGCTGGATCCCCTCCTCGTTGTTTTTAACCAGGGCTGTGGGTTTGCTGCTCATGAAAGCCCACATCTTCTCAAAGGTGGAAATCTTGGATTTCTGGAAAGACAATAAATACCCCCCCACCCCCCAAATAAGAATTACTCTTCTGTTTGCTGAAACTTGGTGGTAAATGATAGTACCGGTTTGAGAGCAGATCACGTACTGGGACTGTTACCAGTTTGAGCTTGTGGTAAACACCTCTCTGCCCTCATTGCCCAGCATTGTTTGGCCTCAAACCTGAGGTGCTGTGGTGGCACTGGGCAGCACTGGTTTCCATGGGGCACAGCCAGGCCGTGCCTCGATGCCCGGCAGCACTTGCTGGTGTGACAGGCCATCGGTGTGGCTGCTTAACTGGATTAGATTCCTAAGCTGAACTCTGCTTATCCTGTAATGCTTCTGCACAATGAGAGAAGACAGAGCGCGTTTCACAGGGCATGTTTTCCTCTTCTGCACTCACTCTATTATGTCTTTCCCCCAGCATCGCAAAGAAACATGTCTCCTCTGAGATGTGTGCAACTGCCAAACCAATTTAACGTATACACATAAACAGAGGCACAGAAATATTCAAGAAGATTGTCTTACGGCTAAAAATGAACATGGATATTCTTTTACTATCAGCAGGCGCTCTGTTAAGAGAGGAGGAATATGTTTTCTAGCTTAGTATTCATGTGAATGTTTTTTTTTCCTCTTGGAGAAAATGTGTTGGGTCAGAAGATATGCGGTGTTTTCACGTCTTTCCATAACATCTGAAGTATCCTCTTTATCTACAACCGCGGTGTCTTTTGGGCTGTCTCAAAGACCTAACGGGCTGCAGAAGGAGCCTCAGCTTTCTCTTGAAGCGCGTCCGTCTGTGGTCCCCGCATCCCCGTGGGTGAGCGTGGCGCTCATGAAGCAGCTCTGTGCATCCCCTGAGCCTTGTGCTCGTGCTGCTGCCTGCTCCGTTCTGCTTTCCTGCCGGATTTCTTCTTGTCCTGGGTCTCTCGTGTCACAGGAGGCAGCTCAGTCAGCCCAAACCTCCTCCTCTGCACGGCTTAGGAGCCTGAAGCTGCTGATGGAGGGGCTGGGGGGGCTGCATTTGGGGAGGGCGATGCTCCCCAGGCCGCAGGGGCTGCGCTTTCTGCTTCGGCCATCTCCGTTTTGGGTCTCTGTCCATAGAAAAGCAGGAGATGGAGCCCCAGCCCATCCCAGCTCTGCCATTGCACCTCCCCTCTTTATTTTCAGTATCCCCCAAAATGTGCCCGCACGGGTTCCTCTGATGAAAGCACTATAAATGAGGGTAAATTAGCTAGGACAAAAAGTCCCTCATAATGCTTTGTATTTCAATTGCTGCGCCTGTCCACATCCTTTTTCCAGCACGTTTAACAGAAGTTAAGCAAAAGCTGAACACCCCAAATTTGGTCAGGGTGCAGGGGCAAGGGCCCTTCCTCATCTTTAACCTGCGGGCCCGTTCTCCCACCTGGAATAACCATGGCCTCGTTTCTCCCCCGTTAAAGCTCCCGCTCGTTACAATGCACTTGACGAAGGTGCAGGAGTGGATGTGCCGCAGCAGACTTCATTCTGGAGGCTGGATAATCTCCCTCGCTTGAGAATCTGGGCCAGTGCCCGAGGTAGATTTGTGGCATCTATCAAACCTCAAAGAGCAGCAAGGAATGTAGCCTCGAAAGGATTATTAAATATCTGTGCATTACAATGGGTAATTGAAATGAATAGCGTACTCGGCTGGCTGATAACGACTTGTTTAACATTTATATAGTTCACATCAGAAGCCCCTGGGTTCTCTGGCTCTCCTCTCTCCTTCTCTTCCTGCATTTAATGCTCCTTGGGTGTTGACACAGAGCTCTTAAACAACATCGCTGTTCTCCCAGTTTAAGGCGCAGAGCAAAATAAACTGGCAAAAAATCAATAGGCTGCGTTTAGTGAAGCTAATAGGACTTGCATGAGGCATTGTAGCTCTTCAGGCAGCTTAAATTACAAGAGACAGGGCTCCCTGCAAGAGAAAAAACACTTTTCTCTCCTCTTCTCAAATCACCGCGTGTGCCCCGCGGAAAGGACTTAATTGCGCTCTGCAGTGCCAGGGGGAGCCCGGCTCTGCCTGCGTCCACCCCGCGCCGGGGGTGCTGCTGGGGGCACCACGGGGTGAGCACCCTCTGTGCTGGAACTCATTTGGGAATGATTTAGAGTTTATTTGCTGCTCCTTCCCTCAACGTGAGATCAGTGCTTTCCCAGTGAGAAGCCAGCAGCTGTGATGCTCGCAGCTCATGGACCTGGCTGCTGTTGAAAGCCCAATTTGGAGGCCATTGTCAGTCACGGTGAGCGCAGTCATCGATCAGAGATTGCAGCGGTAACCGCGGTGCGGAGCGAGCCGCGCTCCGGCCCTAATTCAACCACGGGGCGCTTGTCCTGTCAGGGGAGAAGTTGTTCCTTCCTCCCCAAAATGCTTCAGGCACGCTGCAGATTTGGTCACTTATTGATGGGAATTTGGATGACCTCGCCTGAGAACATACTACGCAAATGTGCAAAAATGCCCTCGTTAGGGACACTAATTGGTTAGTAATTTAATAGCCAGTAAAGAATGCACGTAAGATGTTTGTTTTGCTGGACTTTTTTTGACCTCTGATTTTACAGCATGAGTGAGTTACCTTAAAAACTCCTTCCAGGGGTCAGTCACTGGTTTGAGCTGCTGATCGCTGTGGCTGGGTGCAGGTTTCTTCTCTCTGAAACCACCATTGACTTTCATGGGCTGCAGAAAAGCACCGTGCGTTGGTGCAGGCACAGACCCTTGGGTACCGTCCCCACTTCCCCTTGCCCTGGTGCCAGAGATGGAGAGGAGCCGCTTGGCCGCTCTGGAGCATGAAGATAAATGTCCTGACACCGACTTCTTCCTGGCAGAGAAAGTCGGGAGCGGTGAACTCGGGAGGCTGGAAATGATGGAGATTCTCGCTAACGAACACGGGCGGCAGCTGAGCGCCGCTGATGGCCACGGTTCACGGCGAGGGCCGCGTCGCTCTCCTGCCCGTTCCTGCACGTGGAGCCTCTCCTGGTTTGTGGGGATAAATCACAGCAGAGTCTGCTCCGCCGCCTCCTGCATCTTCACGCAGCCTGGATTAGCGCTAAATGAGGTGCGGGTGTGAAAGCTGCGTCCCAGCCCTTCTGAATGCAGCGATGGCAACGGCACCGAGAACGCCTCTAAATTCATTCTTTAGAGTCACAGCTCAGAGGCTGCCGTTAATAACCGATGCTTCAGGACCAGTCACCCAAATAAATTAATGGAATAGTTTAGAGGAGCAGTCCAAGGCATCTTGCCAAGCCAGATATGCTTTTTTATCAGTGAAATTGGCAAGAAAGGAACTTTCAGGCTTAAGATTTTCAATTCCAGCCTGTATGAAAAACTAAATTGATTTTCACCAACTGAAGATACTTACTCTTGAGGATTTAACATTTCTGTACAAGTGAATATCTGTGTACGCACATACACGGCCTCTCACACCCGTACTCCAAGCTGCGCGTTAAACCCGGCATTTGTTCAGCGAGCGACAGCATCCTCTGCACGGCACCGAGGGATTCTGGCACGATTTATAATGAGCGCTCGATGCTGCTCCTAAATTAATTGATCCGTGTTTATTCCTGTAAGTCGGGCTGCATTGCCAGGGAATAAATAGCTTCTCAAAAGTTCCTGTCATGAGGTTGAAATCTGTCAGTGCGGTTGGTAAAACTCCTCTGCTTCCCGTTTGGTTGGGGCGAGATGGCTCAGTGGGACGGGGGACCTCTGCAGGGGCTTCCACGGACCCTGGTGCTGTTTGAAGGATGTCCCCACGGTGTGACAGGGCAGTGGGGTTTGCCTGGTCGCTTGGCAGAGACCTCGCTGCGGGGTTGGGTTTGTGACTCTCCTGTGTCTCTGCACACCAAGGACACATGAACACAGCACCGCGTCCCACACCAGCACCCTCGCTGCTCCAGGAACCCAAACGCTTCATAGACTCACAGAATACCAGGTTGGAAGGGACCACAAGGATCATCACTTGTCAGAGGGGACATCCCTGAGAACCCACCTCCAAACAGTAATAATGATAACAAAGAAAAAGGAGAACACACTGCATCAATAAACCCTGCCAAGCGCCCGTTAGAAGCCTGAAGAACATTCTGATGGGTAATGATATGCAACAATAAATATACCGTGTCCGTGATGATTTAAAAAAAGGCAGTTTCCTTTTATTCCCACATAAACCTCCTACTGGAAAGAGTAGTTAAACCACAGCAGTAAAAGTCTGTCTTTTCCCAGTAGCTGTTGTGGGTTTATGTTGCTGCTGGAAGGTAACACAACGCGTCTGACCGTGCCAGAGACAAACCTGCATGCACAGCTCCGCTGCAGAACCAGAATACCAACCAGCAGCGACCTGCTACTGTGGGCAATGTGAGATTTCCTGGAATTCATTTGATTTCATAAAACCAACCAAATTCCTCCGTGTTTCTTTACCAGTCTGCCAAAGCAGGCACAGAGATCTGGAAAGTGCAGGGGTTCCTTAACCAAGTCCTAGCCAAGAGAGGAATGCTGCTGCATCATGTATTAAAATTCAGCTCATTGGCTTCCTTTAACGAGTCCTGGCAATTAAAACTGCTGACGGCCTGGCCTAGCTGCCTTTACACCGTGCCTGTTCACATTAGTGCAGCATCCCAGGCACAGCCTGCGTTTTAAAGCAGCAGCCGTGGATGTCCCACTCTGGCCCATGGATTTCCCTCTGGATTCAGGTGGCCGAAGGGGGAGGAATATTCCCCCAGCTGGGGTGACCATTCCTGAGGTCCATCACCCCTCATTTCTGTTCCTTGGGTCCATCACCCCTCATTTCTGTTCCTTAGGTCCATCACCCCCCATTTCTGTTCCTTGGGTCCATCACCCCCCATTTCTGTTCCTTAGGTCCATCACCCCCCATTTCTATTCCTTAGGTCCATCACCCCCCATTTCTGTTCTTTCAGTCTCTTTTTAAAGTGTGTTTTCGCAGGCCAGCTGTGGGTTTAAAGGTTTTTCTAAGTCTCTCGGTTTCTTCCCATTTTTGAAGCAATGGTAAAATCCGAATGCCCTCAGCACCCTCCTCCTCAGTGTCGTCTAACTTCTGAAATTAATTATGCTTTAAAGAGAAGGAATTAACACAATTTGATCCTGATGCATTAGTGGCTTACGTTGCCCTGGGTTTCAGAGGTTGATAAACCTGACTACATTCATGTGACTACCTGAAGGACAAGAGAGGTATTTCAGCTGTAGGCAATGCTGGTCAAGGAGGGTGTTTTGCAGCCCCTGCCCAGCTTTAGGATTCATTTGTCCCCCGTCCCCAAAGCGGAGTTGATCCTGCAGAGACCAGGATGGAGCTGCCATGGGTGAGATGCAGAAATAGGGACGATGCTTTAGGGAATGTAAGAGTTTTCTGTAGGGCCTTAATATAAGATGTACCTGGCCTGTTGTGTGTAATGTGTGCTTTGTTGTAGGGTGTCTGAGCCAACGTTGGTTGGGTACAGTGTCTGGAGCTGTAAAATCAGTGTACATTTGTAATTGTGACTTCACTCAGTGACGGGGAGAGGGGAAATGAGCCGTGATGTGAGTGTGGGAAAGCTGAACTACCAGGGGCCAGGTTGTGACCAAGACGTGGCACTCAAACCTGCTTGGGGGCAGCAGTGGTGGCTGGGGGGTTTGGTTTGCTCCTTGTTCTCTGCGTTGCGGCTCTCCCAGGTGCTGGGAAGCCTCTGCCGGGTCTCACCTTGAAGAAGGTCATGGTGGCTCCGTCCTTCACGGCTCCGTACTCTATTTTTGTCTGCTTTGCCAGGTCGTCCGCCGAGTCGATGGGGGACTCCATCCTCTCCACCGTCAGGAAGGCGGCCAGGTTGGCCGTGTAGGACGAGATGATGATCAGGGTGAAGAACCACCAGATCCCACCGATGATCCGTGTGGACAGGGCCTTGGGCATCAGCTCGGAGCCTGCGGAGAAGGAGGGATGGAGAAAGGACCCGTTTTACTCACACATGTGGACATTATATACATTATATGTATAGAGGGTTAGGTTTAACTATCAAAACTATAACAGCTAAGCAGTCAAAGCAAACTGGTTTTGAGGCAGATTATCCAGACCTCTTTCTCGTGAGGGGATGGGGCTGTAGCATTTGCAGAAGAACCCTCCTC
The DNA here is from genome assembly GCF_000695765.1 of Mesitornis unicolor. Taxonomy (NCBI): domain Eukaryota; kingdom Metazoa; phylum Chordata; class Aves; order Mesitornithiformes; family Mesitornithidae; genus Mesitornis; species Mesitornis unicolor. The sequence goes on along the minus strand of NW_010197139.1, from coordinate 2,465 downwards.
CTTTATTGCTGACCTTGGGTGCAGTGCACACTTTACAGGAAACATTCGAGCTGAAGTAATTAACTAGGCTGCTTTTATGAGATTTAAATAGCAAGCTATTTATGAACTTTTATGAGTGTTTTGTTCTGCCATTTAAAAAGTGCTTTGCTTTTATGTGGATTACTGTTCAAAGGGCTCACTCTAGGGAGTGTGTTCAAATACACAAGGTTTTAAAAAGAAATCAAACGGAAGAGAAAGGCGCGATCAGGGTCCAGTACTTTGAATGCTGGTTAGAAGTGGGGAAGCAGGAGATATTACAGCATGAAAGCTGTAACGGGTCTGGGATGACTTTTATTGGGCAGACATGAAGGACTAAACGGGTTGTGCTATTTCTGTAATTGCCCAAGACACCTTTGAAAGCCAGGAAAGAGCTCTGGGCTTGAAACAACTGCGCTCAGACCGTATATCCAACCTGGAACATGCAGCAGAGATTGGGCTTTGCAAAGCAGTTTTGAGCAGTGCAGCATCAAAGCATAGCACGGAGCATGGGTTTCTCCTGTCCAAGTGTGGGTTTCTCCTGTCCAAGTGTGGTGAGGAGCGGACCAGGACGCGGAGCAGCCCTGGGTATGGGGGGGCTGCCTGGGTCCTGCTCAGGATCCTGCTTTTCCCCATTCCATCTCTTGCCCTTTGATGCGTTGGACGGCGTGGCATCAGCCTGGCTTTGAGGTATTTTTCCTCTTAGATGCAGAATAGAGTTAAAAAAGAGCAGAGCTGTCTCATTTGTCAGCATCTGATGAGGGTGCTCCATGGCTGCACCCGCTCGGGCCGGGCAGCGAGCGGGATCTCGGCCGCCTGCAGCAGGAGGAGCTGCAGAGCCAGGGCCGGGGCTCGCTTGCTCTGGGTGCAGCCGCTGATGCACGGAAATCAAAGCGTGACAAACGTTTGACATTTCCCACTTATTTCCATTCCTGGGTTTTCTGTAATTAGATCACAGCTGAATTTCTTTCCTTGTTCAGAGCTGCTCACAGGCTCCCTCTCTGCTGTCTTCCCAGCAGATTTACTCTGTTCATTCAATCTCTATATACACCATTTGCTCCCTTCCATCCATATGACTGCAATCCCATCCCTGTCCCATTTCTGCAGTTGCTCTGGTCCCTCACACTGGTGCCACTGGAGGTGCTGGGTCTCACACACAGGGGCTGCAAGGCAGAGCTGCCCTGGGGAGCTCCCCAGCCCTTGCCCTGTGCTGGGGGAGTTTGGGGCATTTCACAACGTGCAGAGTGACCAATGAGGATGAAACAGAGATGGACCAGGGGGCAAGATGCCCTGTGTGCTGTGAGAGTTGATTTAAAACAGAGCGAGCCAGGACAGAGATCCTGAAATTAAATTGCTTGAATTAACAGAAGTAGGAATTTGTGGAGTCTGTGGGACGCTGTTGTTGAGTTTGGTGAATTAAACAGTGAGGGCAGCGTTCCTCCTCGGGGCAGGGCGTGTGGGTACCGCTCCGTGCAGCACCACACGTGTGGACGTGGCTCCAGCACCTCATTGCAACCTGGGGAGCTGCTCCTCCTGACCCCTGCCACAGCCTGCACGCTTCATTAGTGGTAATTATCATTACACAGAGCCGTGTGTGTGCTGGCAGCTCGCAGGGCTCTGCCTCCTGGGGTGAGCAATGGGGCTGCAGGGTGGGCTGCTGGGATGGGGGCTCTGACCCACAGAAGGGGGAAAGGACAAATAGAGGCAGATGCCAAAGAAAACCCCAAACTGAGAAGCCCCAGCGTGTTCTGCCACGGAAGAAATCAGGTGGGTTTCTTGGCATAGAAACCCTGGGCCTGTTCCCCATCTCCACATCCCATCGGGAGCAGCGGGCACCGAGCGCTGCCCAGCACAGGGGGTCCCAGGA
>NW_010197139.1:0-521 GCF_000695765.1 Mesitornis unicolor | reverse complement strand
GTGCCCGCTCAGAGGTTTTCTCCTTGTTCTGCTGTAAACACAATAAATTTTACATCTAAAACCCAGCGCTGGGGAACCAGCGGGAGGTGTGTGGGCAGGAGGCGCCGCCGTACCTTGCTGCATCAGCGCTCCCATCCCGAACCAGAAGCTGTTCAAGAGGGTGAAGTTGTTCTCCACGACGTCCGAGCCCGGGTTGCAGGGGTGAGCGTCGTACCACTCGTACGGGCTGAACCTGCGGCGGCACATGGAAAGCGAGAGCTCGTTAGTCGGGACGTGGCATGACAAGACCCTGAAGGAACAGGAAAGAAAGGAGCCTTAATGCACCTCGTGCTGCTGCGCGGGGCCTGCTGACCCCTGGGGCTGTGGGGTTTGGTAGAGACAAGGACAAACACAGCCAAGATGCTCTGAAGTGACTGATTGCCTGGGACATCGGGTCCTGTGGAGGGACCTCAGTGCGCTTCCCCAAAGCCATCAGTCACCTCGGATCATCTCTGCGGTGCTGCGGCACGGGATGATGGGAT